>NW_025748874.1:0-30035 GCF_021184085.1 Oncorhynchus gorbuscha
ATACACACACACACACGGTTTTATTACTTAGTGAATAGTGAGGTTGAACCTTTGCGATTGACGTCAGAACATATTTTTCCCCTCCATTAAATCTTACCAGTTACATTTAAAGTGGTACACAGGTCCTACCTTAGACTGTGATTCAACTTTTGTTTCACCGGTAATGCTTCCCAGAGAGTAATGCTCTGGTTCATATTCCAGCAGCATGTACTGACTGACCGATGTCATTAGATTAATCATCTAATCTGCCATTATGTCATCTAGCTCTAATAATCCCTGCTTGTTATTATACAACGTTTCCTTCAGTATGGACCCGGGAGCGTGTCTGCCCCAGAGCTTCCTTTCAGTATGGCCCCAGAGCTTCCTTCAGTATGGCCCAGAGCTTCCCTTCAGCATGGCCCCAGAGCTTCCTTCAGTATGGCCCCAGAGCGCATGTCTGTGAGCCTTCAGTATGGCCCCAGAGCCTTCAGTATGGCGGCCCCAGAGCTTCCTTTTCAGTATGGCGGCCCCAGAGCTGCCTTCAGTATGGCGGCCCCAGAGCTGCCTTCAGTATGGCGTGCCCCAGAGCTGCCTCTCAGTATGGCGGCCCCAGAGCTTCCTTCAGTATGGCGGCCCAGAGCTTCCTTCAGTATGGCGGCCCCAGAGCTCTTCAGTATGGCGGCCCCAGAGCCTTCAGTATGGCGGCCCCAGAGCTTCCTTCAGTATGGCGTCCCAGAGCTTCCTTCAGTATGGCGGCCCCAGAGCTTTCTTCAGTATGGCGTCCCAGAGCTTCCTTCAGAATAATGCACCATTATTCTGACTGTGGGCCAGGTCAGACGGAGTCACCTGTGGCCCCGAGGGCCAGGTCAGACGGGGTCGTCTGTCAGACGGGGTGGGCCAGGTCAGACGGGGAGGGCCAGGTCGGACGGGGTCGTCTGTCAGACGGGGTGGGCCAGGTCAGACGGGGTCGTCTATCAGACGGGGTGGGCCAGGTCAGACGGGGTCGTCTGTCAGACGGGGTGGGCCAGGTCAGACGGGTGGGCCAGGTCAGGACGGGGTGGGCCAGGTCAGACGTGGGGCTGGGTCAGACTGGGTCGCCGTCAGACGGGTGGGCCAGGTCAGACGGGTCGTCTGTCAGATGGGTGGCCAGGTCAGACGGGGTCGCCTGTCAGACGGGGTGGGCCAGGTCAGACGGGTGGGCCAGGTCAGACGGGTGGGCCAGGTCAGACGGGGTCGCTGTCGGGACGGGGGTGGGCCAGGGTCAGGACGGGGCCGTCTGTCAGACGGGGTGGGCCAGGTCAGACGGGGTGGGCCAGGTCAGACGGGGTGGGCCAGGTCAGGACGGGGCCGTCTGTCAGACGGGGTGGGCTAGGTCAGACGGGGTGGGCCAGGTCAGACGGGGTGGGCCAGGTCAGACGGGGTGGGCCAGGTCAGACGGGGTGGGCCAGGTCAGACGGGGTGGGCCAGGTCAGACGGGGTGGGCCAGGTCAGACGGGGTCGCCTGTCAGACGGGGTGGGCCAGGCTTCAGACGGGGTGGGCCAGGTCAGACGGGGTCGCCTGTCAGACGGGTGGCCAGGTCAGACGGGGGGTCGTCTGTCAGACGGGGTGGGCCAGGTCAGACGGGTGGGGCCAGGTCGGACGGGGTCGTCTGTCAGACGGGGTGGGCCAGGTCAGACGGGGTGGGCCAGGTCAGACGGGGTGGGCCAGGTCAGACGGGGTCGCCTGTGCTAGATCCTCGTAGAGTTGTGTTGTCTTTCATTGTTCATGTCGTCCAGCTGCATGATATTTTCTAGTTAAACCTCGTAAGTCACTACATGTATCTGGAAACCAACAATGATAAATATTGTTGGTTTAAATGAAGTATTGACAGGGCTTGTCAGCTATTGGTCCAGGGCAGGTGATGACAATCTGACCTACTGCACCTAGCCTATATTGAGAATGAGGTACACCGTGATTGAAATTGATTTTGTTAATAAATTACTAATGAAATAAAGAAATGATTAATCGGAAAACCGATTTTGAGGACTGTTTTTAGAATAGTTCTGACTCATCTCTAGCTCTCTATCTGTTCTCTCATGAGTGTGATCTGAGGGTTGGATTTACCTCAAACAGATTACAGTTATATAATCATTATGAAAAAGAACATGCATGCATTACAGCTTCCAGGGCCTTAATACCCATTACTTAACATGGGTTTGTGAATGAGAGAGTGGGGGCAGGGCGGATCAAGGGTCGGGGCCAGGGGGGTCGGGGCAGGGCGGGTCTAGGGGTCGGGGCAGGGCAGATCTAGGGGTCGGGGCAGGGCAGATCAAGGGGTCGGGGGCAGGGCAGATCAAGGGGTCGGGGCCAGGGGGGGGTCAAGGGGTCGGGCCAGGGGGGGTCAAGGGGTCGGGGGCAGGGCAGATCAAGGGGTCGGGGCCAGGATGGGTCAAGGGTTCGGGGCAGGGGCGGGTCTAGGGGTCGGGGCCAGGGAGGGTCGGGGCAGGTCAAGAGGTCGGGGCCAGGGAGGGTCGGGGCAGGTCAAGGGGTCGGGGCCAGGGCGGGTCAAGGAGTCGGGGCCAGGGCGGGTCAAGCGGTCGGGGCCAGGGCAGGTCAAGGGGCCGGGGCGGGCCGGGGCCAGTGCGGGTCAAGTAGTCGTGGCCGGGGCGGGTCATGGGGTTGGGTCAAGGGGGCGGGTCAAGGGGGCGGGTCAAGCGGGCGGGTCAAGGGGCACATATGGCTGGTTGAAGCCTAATGCAGGGGTTTTATACTGCTGACACTCAAATGTCAGTGGGTTGGGAGGATAGCTGACTCAATACCCCATGAGGTCCGGAGTACCGCTGGTTTTCTGCTCTACCTGATTATAAAACATGTTTTGTCACACTACAGATAAGTGCAGTGTGTTGTTTCACAGGGTCAGCTATAGTATGGAACCCCTGGAGCAAATTAGGGTTCAGTGCCTTGCTCAAGGGCGCACAGGCAGATCTTTCACCTTGTCTGCTCGGGTATTCGGATTGATCTGTTGTACGAGACAGGACCTGGCAGAGACAGGAGGGGGGTTGATCTGTTGTACGAGACAGGACCTGGCAGAGACAGGAGGGGGGTTGATCTGTTGTACGAGACAGGACCTGGGAGAGACATGTTGATCTGTTGTACGAGACAGGACCTGGTATAGACATGTTGATCTGTTGTACGAGACAGGACCTGGGAGAGGCAGGAGGGGGTTGATCTGTTGTACGAGACAGGACCTGGGAGAGACATGTTGATCTGTTGTACGAGACAGGACCTGGGAGAGGCAGGAGGGGGTTGATCTGTTGTACGAGACAGGACCTGGGAGAGACAGGTTGATCTGTTGTACGAGACAGGACCTGGGAGAGGCAGGAGGGTGTTGATCTGTTGTACGAGACAGGACCTGGGAGAGACAGGTTGATCTGTTGTACGAGACAGGACCTGGGAGAGACATGTTGATCTGTTGTACGAGACAGGACCTGGGAGAGACAGGTTGATCTGTTGTACGAGACAGGACCTGGGAGAGACAGGAGGGGGGTTGATCTGTTGTACGAGACAGGAGCTGGCAGGGACAGGAGGGGGGTTGATCTGTTGTCCCAGGTTTAATTCAGTCCCAGATTAGAGGGGAATCACCCACCTGGTGTCCCAGGTCTAAATCACCCACCTGGTGTCCCAGGTCTAAATCAGTCCCAGATTAGAGGGGAATCACCTACCTGGTGTCCCAGGTCTAAATCACCCACCTGGTGTCCCAGGTCTAAATCAGTCCCAGATTAGAGGGGAATCACCCACCTGGTGTCCCAGGTCTAAATCAGTCCCCGATTAGAGGGGAAGAGTGACAACACTGGAACTGACTAAGAGGTCAAGAGTTTGAGGGATATTATTATTATTATAAAAGATTCTGTCTAACTTGACATTTGCACTAATTTAGGTTATTTTCATACTCATTTTCTTTAGGCTTTATTTATTTAGTAACTTGTTCAGGTTTACCGTTGGCAATAGTTTTTATAGTTTTGCTTTAAACAATCAGTGTATACTGTGGTTTTGTTTTAGATGTACTGGGTTGATCATTGCACTTTCACGAGGCGTACTGCATGGTCACGGCGGGAGGAGAAAGGCAGCTCATTAACTTCCAAGCGGTTAAAACCTTGACTTTGAAAAGGTGTGAAATCCACAGTTGTGCTATATATATATATATATATCTGTGTATATAGTATGCTATACTAGTCCCTATATATATATATATATTCATTGTTTATGTCATAGCTAATTTGTAAACTATAATGTGCTATATATATATATATATCTGTGTATATAGTATGCTATACTAGTCCCTATATATATATATATTCATTGTTTATGTCATAGCTAATTTGTAAACTATAATGTGCTATATATATATATATATCTGTGTATATAGTATGCTATACTAGTCCCTATATATATATATTCATTGTTTATGTCATAGCTAATTTGTAAACTATAATGTGCTATATATATATATATATCTGTGTATATAGTATGCTATACTAGTCCCTATATATATATATATTCATTGTTTATGTCATAGTTGTGCTATATATATATATATATATTCATTGTTTATGTCATAGCTAATTTGTAAACTATAATGTGCTATATATATATATATATATCTGTGTATATAGTATGCTATACTAGTCCCTATATATATATATATATATATTCATTGTTTATGTCATAGTTGTGCTATATATATATATATATTCATTGTTTATGTCATAGTTGTGCTATATATATATATATATATTCATTGTTTATGTCATAGCTAATTTGTAAACTATAATGTGCTATATATATATATATATATATATATATCTGTGTATATAGTATGCTATACTAGTCCCTATATATATATATATTCATTGTTTATGTCATAGCTAATTTGTAAACTATAATGTGCTATATATATATATATATCTGTGTATATAGTATGCTATACTAGTCCCTATATATATATATATATATATATATATATATATATATATATATATATATATATATATATATATATATATATATATATATATTCATTGTTTATGTCATAGTTGTGCTATATATATATATATATATATATTCATTGTTTATGTCATAGTTGTGCTATATATATATATTCATTGTTTATGTCATAGCTAATTTGTAAACTATAAACATTGATACATTATGAGCTCAAAAAATCTGCAAACAAAATGTAAAGTTAATCTTGATTCATAAGTGTGTGATGGTGATTTCAGAACCAAAGTGGCTCAGGTCGCATACATAGTACACCATAGACATGCATGACGCACACCACACACACACACACACACACACACACACACACACACACACACACACACACACACACACACACACACACACACACACACACACACACACACACACACAGAGGCAGAGGCAGAGGCAGAGGCAGAGGCAGAGGCAGAGGCAGAGGCAGAGGCAGAGGCAGAGGCAGAGGCAGCTTAGAGATCCAGCCAGATGGATAGAATTTTCTTTCTGGCAACAAAAATGGATGATTGTCATATTTTTTTTCAAGCCATTACTGAGTAATGTAACAAATCAAACCTTAAACCTCGTAAGCTATTCATTTAGACCCCAGCATTTGGTTAAAACAGGCGTTTGTTTGCTGAAATGTGTGTCGTTGCCCGGCCATTTAAAGGGGCATTCTGCTATTTGAGACTCTGTGTTTAATTGACGTTTTACGGTATGCTAAACCATCCTTTGTGACATCGTGATTCACCATCGACGATAGATGATGCCATCGTAAAATCGCCCAACCCCTGATACTACTACATGTACGTAGACCTAAAGATGCTTCCTGTCTCCTCTCTGCTAGCTGTACGTAGACCTAAAGATGCTCCCTGTCTCCTCCCTGCTAGCTGTACGTAGACCTAAAGATGCTCCCCGTCTCCTCTCTGCTAGCTGTACGTAGACCTAAAGATGCTCCCCGTCGACGCTCTGCTAGCTGTACGTAGACCTAAAGATGCTCCCCGTCTCCTCTCTGCTAGCTGTACGTAGACCTAAAGATGCTCCCCGTCTCCTCTCTGCTAGCTGTACGTAGACCTAAAGATGCTCCCCGTCTCCTCTCTGCTAGCTGTACGTAGACCTAAAGATGCTCCCCGTCTCCTCCCTGCTAGCTGTACGTAGACCTAAAGATGCTCCCCGTCTCCTCTCTGCTAGCTGTACGTAGACCTAAAGATGCTCCCTGTCGACGCTCTGCTAGCTGTACGTAGACCTAAAGATGCTCCCTGTCTCCTCTCTGCTAGCTGTACGTAGACCTAAAGATGCTCCCTGCCTAGTCTCTGCTAGCTGTACGTAGACCTAAAGATGCTCCCTGTCTCCTCTCTGCTAGCTGTACGTAGACCTAAAGATGCTCCCCGTCTCCTCTCTGCTAGCTGTACGTAGACCTAAAGATGCTCCCTGTCGACGCTCTGCTAGCTGTACGTAGACCTAAAGATGCTCCCTGTCTCCTCTCTGCTAGCTGTACGTAGACCTAAAGATGCTCCCTGCCTAGTCTCTGCTAGCTGTACGTAGACCTAAAGATGCTCCCTGTCTCCTCTCTGCTAGCTGTACGTAGACCTAAAGATGCTCCCTGTCTCCTCCCTGCTAGCTCTACGTAGACCTAAAGATGCTCTCTGCTAGCTGTACGTAGACTTAAAGATGCTCTCTGCTAGCTGTACGTAGACCTAAAGATGCTCTCTGCTAGCTGTACGTAGACCTAAAGATGCTCCCTGTCTCCTCTCTGCTAGCTCTACGTAGACCTAAAGATCCTCCCTGTCTCCTCTCTGCTAGCTGTACGTAGACCTAAAGATGCTCCCCGTCTCCTCTCTGCTAGCTGTACGTAGACCTAAAGATGCTCCCCGTCTCCTCTCTGCTAGCTGTACGTTGACCTAAAGATGCTCTCTGCTAGCTGTACGTAGACCTAAAGATGCTCTCTGCTAGCTGTACGTAGACCTAAAGATGCTCTCTGCTAGCTGTACGTAGACCTAAAGATGCTCTCTGCTAGCTGTACGTAGACCTAAAGATGCTCCCTGTCTCCTCTCTGCTAGCTGTACGTAGATCTAAAGATGCTCTCTGCTAGCTGTACGTAGACCTAAAGATGCTCCCTGTCTCCTCTCTGCTAGCTGTACGTAGACCTAAAGATGCTCTCTGCTAGCTGTACGTAGACCTAAAGATGCTCCCTGTCTCCTCTCTGCTAGCTGTACGTAGACCTAAAGATGCTCCCTGTCTCCTCTCTGCTAGCTGTACGTAGACCTAAAGATGCTCTCTGCTAGCTGTACGTAGATCTAAAGATGCTCCCTGTCTCTTCTCTGCTAGCTGTACGTAGATCTAAAGATGCTCCCCGTCTCCTCTCTGCTAGCTGTACGTTGACCTAAAGATGCTCCCCGTCTCCTCTCTGCTAGCTGTTCAGAACATCCTGTGTGGTTAAACTTATCCTGTAAACCCTCATGTTGTTTTTCTCATTTCCAGGAGCCCATCAAGTCCCGGGCCCCACAGCTCCACCTGGAGTACAGGTTCTATAAACAGCTGGGGAGTTCAGGTCAGTGAGTTATGACAATAGAAGGTTGTAAGAATATGGTATTGTAAATGACACTATTCCCTATATAGTGGTACTACTATAGACCAGAGCCCTATTCCCTATATAGTGGTACTACTATAGACCAGAGCCCTATTCCCTATATAGTGCACTACTATAGACCAGAGCCCTATTCCCTATATAGTGCACTACTATAGACCAGAGCCCTATTCCCTATATAGTGGTACTACTATAGACCAGAGCCCTATTCCCTATGTAGTGGTACTACTATAGACCAGAGCCCTATTCCCTATATAGTGGTACTACTATAGACCAGAGCCCTATTCCCTATATAGTGGTACTACTATAGACCAGAGCCCTATTCCCTATGTAGTGGTACTACTATAGACCAGAGCCCTATTCCCTATATAGTGGTACTACTATAGATCAGAGCCCTATTCCCTATATAGTGCACTACTATAGACCAGAGCCCTATTCCCTATGTAGTGCACTACTATAGACCAGGCCCTATTCCCTATATAGTGCACTACTATAGACCAGAGCCCTATTCCCTATATAGTGGTACTACTATAGACCAGAGCCCTATTCCCTATATAGTGGTACTACTATAGACCAGAGCCCTATTCCCTATATAGTGCACTACTATAGACCAGAGCCCTATTCCCTATATAGTACACTACTATAGACCAGAGCCCTATTCCCTATATAGTGGTACTACTATAGACCAGAGCCCTATTCCTTATGTAGTGCACTACTTTAGTCCAAGACTTATTGGGTGAGATTTGGGACACATCAATAGATGGTCTTGTTGTTTTCCTCGGGTTGACATGACAGATGGAACTTCTTTAAATGTTTTTGTATTTAACCAGGTCGGCCAGTTGAGACATCATTTACAACTAACCAAGATAAACCAAAGCAGTGCAACAAAAATAACAGAGTTACACATAAACAACCGTAAAGTCAATAACACAATAGTAAAGTCTGTGTGTGCAAATGAGGTAAGAGCAGGGAGGTAAGGCAATAAATAGGCCATTGTGGCAAAATAATTACAATATACCAATTAAACACTGGAGTGATAGATGTGCAGATGATGATGTGCAAGTAGAGAAACTGGGGTGCAAAGGAGCAAGAAGATAAATAACAATATGGGGATGAGGTAGTTGGGTGTGCTATTTGTTGGCTTTGGGGGTGACCAGTGAAATATACCCGCTGGAGCGCGTGCTACAGGTGGGTGTTGCTATGGTGACCAGTGAGTTGAGATAAGGCGGGCTTACCTAGCAAAGACTTGTAGATGACCTGGAGCCAGTGAGTTTGGCGAAGAGTATGAAGCGAGGACCAGCCAACGAGAACGTACAGGTCACAGTGGAGGGTAGTATATGGGGCTTTGGTGACAAAAAAGATGGCACTGTGATAGACTGCATCCAGTTTGTTGAGTAGAGTGTTGGAGGCTATTTTGTAAATGACATCGGCGAGGATCTGCAGGATAGTCAGTTTTACGAGGGTATGTTTGGCAGCATGAGTGAAGGATGCTTTGTTGCGAAATAGGAAGCCGATTCTAGATTTAATTGTGGATTGGAGATACTTAATGTGAGTCTGAAAGGAGAGTTTAAATTCTAACCAGACACCTAGGTATTTGTAGTTGTCCACATATTCTATGTCAAGAACGATCCAGAGTAGTGATGCTAGTCGGGCGGGCTGTTGCGGGCAGCAATCGGTTGAAAAGCAAGCACTTCGTTTTACTAGCATATAAAAGCAGGAAGGAGTGTTGTATGGCATTGAAGCTCGTCTGGAGGTTAGTTAACACAGTGTCCAAAGAAGGGCCAGAAGTATACAAAATGGTGTCATCTGTGTAGAGATGGATCAGAGAATCACCAGCAGGGATAGACTGTATATAGACTGTATTTCTATCATCATAATGAACCAGGCTGGCTGGATCAGCCCAGGAACACCAGCCCTTTAGTCCTGTATTGTAAAAGGAATAGGTGTCTGACTGGCTGTTAGAGCTGCAGTCTGAAGGTGGTCTGACTGGCTGTTAGAGCTGCAGTCTGAAGGTGGTCTGACTGGCTGTTAGAGCTGCAGTCTGGAGGTGGTCTGACTGGCTGTTAGAGCTGCAGTCTGAAGGTGGTCTGACTGACTGTTAGACTTGCAGTCTGAAGGTGGTCTCACTGTTAGAGCTGCAGTCTAAAGGTGGTCTGACTGACTGTTAGAGCTGCAGTCTGAAGGTGGTCTGACTGACTGTTAGAGCTGCAGTCTGAAGGTGGTCTGACTGACTGTTAGAGCTGCAGTCTAAAGGTGGTCTGACTGTTAGAGCTGCAGTCTGAAGGTGGTCTGACTGACTGTTAGAGCTGCAGTCTAAAGGGGGTCTGACTGGCTGTTAGAGCTGCAGTCTGAAGGTGGTCTCACTGTTAGAGCTGCAGTCTAAAGGTGGTCTGACTGACTGTTAGAGCTGCAGTCTGAAGGTGGTCTGACTGACTGTTAGAGCTGCAGTCTGAAGGTGGTCTGACTGACTGTTAGAGCTGCAGTCTGAAGGTGGTCTGACTGACTGTTAGAGCTGCAGTCTGAAGGTGGTCTGACTGTTAGAGCTGCAGTCTGAAGGTGGTCTGACTGACTGTTAGAGCTGCAGTCTGAACGTGGTCTGACTGACTGTTAGAGCTGCAGTCTGAAGGTGGTCTGACTGACTGTTAGAGCTGCAGTCTAAAGGTGGTCTGGCTGTTAGAGCTGCAGTCTGAAGGTGGACTGACTGACTGTTAGAGCTGCAGTCTAAAGGTGGTCTGACTGTTAGAGCTGCAGTCTGAAGGTGGTCTGACTGGCTGTTAGAGCTGCAGTCTAAAGGTGGTCTGACTGGCTGTTAGAGCTGCAGTCTGAAGGTGGTCTGACTGTTAGAGCTGCAGTCTAAAGGTGGTCTGACTGGCTGTTAGAGCTGCAGTCTGAAGGTGGTCTGACTGTTAGAGCTGCAGTCTAAAGGTGGTCTGACTGGCTGTTAGAGCTGCAGTCTGAAGGTGGTCTGACTGGCTGTTAGAGCTGCAGTCTGAAGGTGGTCTGACTGACTGTTAGAGCTGCAGTCTGAAGGTGGTCTGACTGACTGTTAGAGCTGCAGTCTGAAGGTGGTCTGACTGTTAGAGCTGCAGTCTGAAGGTGGTCTGACTGACTGTTAGAGCTGCAGTCTGAAGGTGGTCTGACTGTTAGAGCTGCAGTCTGAAGGTGGTCTGACTGGCTGTTAGAGCTGCAGTCTGAAGGTGGACTGACTGTTAGAGCTGCAGCCTGAAGGTGGTCTGACTGGCTGTTAGAGCTGCAGTCTAAAGCTGGTCTGACTGACTGTTAGAGCTGCAGTCTGAAGGTGGTCTGACTGGCTGTTAGAGCTGCAGTCTGAAGGTGGTCTGACTGACTGTTAGAGCTGCAGTCTAAAGGTGGTCTGACTGTTAGAGCTGCAGTCTGAAGGTGGTCTGACTGGCTGTTAGAGCTGCAGTCTGAAGGTGGTCTGACTGACTGTTAGAGCTGCAGTCTAAAGGTGGTCTGACTGGCTGTTAGAGCTGCAGTCTGAAGGTGGACTGACTGTTAGAGCTGCAGCCTGAAGGTGGTCTGACTGGCTGTTAGAGCTGCAGTCTAAAGCTGGTCTGACTGACTGTTAGAGCTGCAGTCTAAAGGCGGTCTGACTGGCTGTTAGAGCTGCAGTCTGAAGGTGGTCTGACTGTCTGGCTGTTAGAGCTGCAGTCTGGAGGTGGTCTGGCTGTTAGAGCTGCAGTCTGGAGGTGGTCTCACTGTTAGAGCTGCAGTCTGAATGTGATCTTTCTGATGTATAGCTCCAGGTTATTTTAGTTTCACTGCTACAGTTGTAGATCCTCATTCTTTCCACTGAAACTGTTGGTCCAGTTCTTACCCATTCTGGTGACTAAACGGTGTTTGAAATATGTATTTGTGTGTGTGTCCCTTTGCCTTGTTACTGATGTTGTCCCAGATAAAGGTCTTTTCACCTGGTGTAAGAACGGACTCCTAACTCAGCAAAAAAACGAAACGTCCTCTCACTGTCAACTGCGTTTTTCAGCAAACTTAACATGTGTAAATATTTGTATGAACATAAGATTCAACAACTGAGACATAAACTGAACAAGTTCCACCGACATGTGACTTAACAGAAATGGGGGTCAAAATCAAAAGTAACAGTCAGTATCTGGTGTGGCCACCAGCTGCATTACGTACTGCAGTGCATCTCCTCCTCATGGACTACACCAGATTTGCCAGTTCTTGCTGTGAGATGTTACCCCACTCTTCCACCAAGGCACCTGCTAGTTCCCGGACATTTCTGGGGGGGAATGGCCCTATCCCTCACCCTCCGATCCAACAGGTCGCGGCCGTACTCAATGGGATTGAGATCCGGGCTCTTCGCTGGCCATGGCAGAACACTGACATTCTTGTCTTGCAGGAAATCACGCACAGAACGAGCAGTATTGCTGGTGGCATTGTCATGCTGGAGGGTCATGTCAGGATGAGCCTGCAGGAAGGGTACCACATGAGGAAGGAGGATGTCTTCCCTGTAACGCACATGACAACAAGCTCAGTCCGATGATGCTGTGACACACCGCCCCAGACCATGACAGACCCCCCACCTCCAAATCGATCCCACTCCAGATCCCACTCCAAATCGATCCCACTCCAGATCCCACTCCAAATCGATCCCACTCCAGATCCCACTCCAAATCGATCCCACTCCAGATCCCACTCCAAATCGATCCCACTCCAGATCCACCTCCAAATCGATCCCACTCCAGAGTACAGGCCTCGGTGTAACGCTCATTCCTTCGACTTTAAACGCGAATCCGAACATCACCCCTGGTGAGACAAAACCGCGACTCGTCAGTGAAGAGCACTTTTTGACAGTCCTGTCTGGTCCAGCGACGGTGGGTTTGTGTCCATAGGCAACATTGTTGTCGTTGATGTCTGGTGAGGACCTGCCTTACAACAGGCCTACAAGCCCTCAGTCCAGCATCTCTCAGCCTATTGCGGACAGTCTGAGCACTGATGGAGGGATTGTGCGTTCCTTGTGTATCTCAGGCAGTTGTTGTTGCCAGCCTGTACCTGTCCCGCAGGTGTGATGTTCAGATATACTGATCCTGTGCAGGTGTTGTTACACGTGGTCTGCCACTGCGAGGATGATCAGCTGTTTGTCCCGTCTCCCTGTAGTGCTGTCTTCGGCGTCTCACAGTACGGACATTGCAATTTATTGCCCTAGCCACATCTGCAGTCCTCATGCCTCCTAGCAGCATGCCTAAGGCACATTTACGCAGATGAGCAGGGACCCTGGGCATTTTTCTTTTGGTGTTTTTCAGAGTCGGTATAAAGGCCCCTTTAGTGTCCTAAGTTTTCATAACTGTGACCTTAATTGCCTACCGTCTGTAAGCTGTGTCTTAACGACGGTTCATTAGTTGTTTATGGTTCATTGACCAAGCATTGGGGAACTAGTGTTTAAACCCTTTACAATGAAGATCTGTGAAGTTATTTGAATTTTTACGAATTATCTTTGAAAGACAGGGTCCTAAATTTTTTTTTAAATTCTTTTAAATTTTAGCTGGTTCTTCACCTGCTGAAGAAATTGTTGTTATTTTGTCCCCAAAATATTTTTTCTTAACAACCTAACCCGACCATCTTGTTTTCTTTAAATCAGTTCAGTTTTACTCACCGTCTGTGTCTCTCCCCATCTCCAGAGGGCGTCCCCCAAGTATTCTACTTCGGGCCCTGTGGGAAGTATAATGCCATGGTTCTGGAGCTGCTGGGACCCAGTCTGGAAGACCTGTTTGATTTGTGTGACAGAACCTTCTCCCTCAAGACCGTCCTCATGATCGCCATTCAGCTGGTAGGAACACTCTCACGTTCTCTCTCTCTCTCTCGTCCTCACTCTCTCGTCCTCACTCTCTCGTCCTCTCTCTCTCGTCCTCTCTCTCTCGTCCTCTCTCTCTCGTCCTCTCTCTCTCGTCCTCTCTCTCTCGTCCTCTCTCTCTCGTCCTCTCTCTCTCGTCCTCTCTCTCTCGTCCTCTCTCTCTCGTCCTCTCTCTCTCGTCCTCTCTCTCTCGTCCTCTCTCTCTCGTCCTCTCTCTCGTCCTCTCTCTCTCGTCCTCTCTCTCTCGTCCTCTCTCTCTCGTCCTCTCTCTCTCTCTCTCTCTCTCTCTCTCTCTCTCTCTCTCTCTCTCTCTCTCTCTCTCTCTCTCTCTCTCTCTCTCTCTCTCTCTCTCTCTCTCTCTCTCTCTCTCTCTCGTCCTCTCTCTCTCGTCCTCTCTCTCTCGTCCTCTCTCTCTCGTCCTCTCTCTCTTTCGTCCTCTCTCTCTCGTCCTCTCTCTCTCGTCCTCTCTCTCTCTCTTTCTCTCTTTCTCTCTCTCTCTCTCTTTCTCTCTCTCTCTCTTTCTCTCTCTCTCTCTCTCTCTCTCTTCTTAGGGCTGAGATCCCATTAACGGGATCGATATGACAACAGCCAGTGAAAGTGCAGGGTGCCAAATTCAAAACAACAGAAATGTCATAATTAAAATTTCTCAAACATACAAGTATCTTATACCATTTTAAAGGTAATCTTGTTGGTCAACCCACCACCGTGTCCGATTTCAAATAGGCTTTACAGCGAAAGCACCACAAACGATTATGTTAGGTCAGAGCCAAGTCACAGAAAAACACAGCCATTTTTCTTCATCAGAATCCAGTTCCACAATAAATGTTTGATTTGTCCGATAATGTCCATCATTTATGTCCAAATAGCTACTTTTGTTTGGTAAACAAATCAAAACTCACGAAGCGCGTTCACTAGTTGCAGACAATGTCAAAAAGTTCCGTTACAGTCCGTAGAAACATGTCAAACGAAGTATAGAATCAATCTTTAGGATGTTTTTAACATAAATCTTCAATAATGTTCCAACCGGAGAATTCCTTTGTCTTGAGAAAAGCAAATGGAACGGGAGCTACCTCTCATGTGAATGCACGTGACCAGCTCGTGGCTGCTGGCAGACCTCTGACTCATTCCCCTCTCATTCAGCCCCCCTTCACAGTAGAAGCCTCAAACAAGTTTATAAAGACGGTCGACAGCTAGTGGAAACCTTAGGAAGTGCAAAATGACCAATTATCCCACTGTATCTTCAATAGGGGCTGAGTTGAAAATCGACCAACCTCAGATTTCCTACTTCCTGGTTGGATTTTTTTCTCAGGTTTTCACCTGCCATATGAGTTCTGTTATACTCACAGACATCATTCAAACAGTTTTAGAAACTTCAGAGTGTTTTCTATCCAACTATACTAATAATATGCATATATTCGCAACTGGGACTGAGGAGCAGGCAGTTTACTCTGGGCATCCAAGCTACTCATCCAGCTACTCAATACTGCCCCCAGCCATAAGAAGTTACATTGCAGAGTTATGTGCGTCCTTTCAAGCCCACCCTTCTCATTAACCCGTGGTGAGTTATTCACAATTTTGATGAACAAGTAAGGTTTTATATGTAAGATGGTTAAATAAAGAGCAAAATTATTGATTATTATATTTTGTGGTCTGGTCCTACAAGAGCTCTTTGTCACTTCCCACTATCCAAAAGTTTTGTGACAAACTCACTCATTCTTATGTTTAATAAATGTATCGTATAGTGTGTGTGGCAGGCTTACAATGATGGCAAAAAACAACATTTGAGAGTGCGCTGACCCTGGTGCTAGAGGGAGAAGGCTGGCCCTGGTGCTAGAGGGAGAAGGCTGACCCTGGTGCTAGAGGGAGAAGGCTGACCCTGGTGCTAGAGGGAGAAGGCTGACCCTGGTGCTAGAGGGAGAAGGCTGACCCTGGTGCTAGAGGGAGAAGGCTGACCCTGGTGCTAGAGGGAGAAGGCTGACCCTGGTGCTAGAGGGAGAAGGCTGACCCTGGTGCTAGAGGGAGAAGGCTGACCCTGGTGCTAGAGGGAGAAGGCTGACCCTGGTGCTAGAGGGAGAAGGCTGACCCTGGTGCTAGAGGGAGAAGGCTGACCCTGGTGCTAGAGGGAGAAGGCTGACCCTGGTGCTAGAGGGAGAAGGCTGACCCTGGTGCTAGAGGGAGAAGGCTGACCCTGGTGCTAGAGGGAGAAGGCTGACCCTGGTGCTAGAGGGAGAAGGCTGACCCTGGTGCTAGAGGGAGAAGGCTGACCCTGGTGCTAGAGGGAGAAGGCTGACCCTGGTGCTAGAGGGAGAAGGCTGACCCTGGTGCTAGAGGGAGAAGGCTGACCCTGGTGCTAGAGGGAGAAGGCTGACCCTGGTGCTAGAGGGAGAAGGCTGACCCTGGTGCTAGAGGGAGAAGGCTGACCCTGGTGCTAGAGGGAGAAGGCTGACCCTGGTGCTAGAGGGAGAAGGCTGACCCTGGTGCTAGAGGGAGAAGGCTGACCCTGGTGCTAGAGGGAGAAGGCTGACCCTGGTGCTAGAGGGAGAAGGCTGACCCTGGTGCTGGACCCTGGAGAACGCTGTGGCCGGCTGTCTTGTGGGTTATTCTGTCACGCGCCACCCCCCTCAACCTTTCCTCCAGCAGTCTGATCCTCTCCTCCAACCCCCTCACCCTGGCCATCCCCCTCACCCTCTCCTCTAGCAGTCTGATCCTCTCCTCCATCCCCCTCACCCTGTCTATCCCCCTCACCCTCTCCTCTAGCAGTCTGATCCTCTCCTCCATCCCCCTCACCCTGTCCTCTAGCAGTCTGATCCTCTCCTCCATCCCCCTCACCCTGTCCACCCCCCCACCCTCTCCTCCAGCAGTCTGATCATCTCCTCCATCCCCCTCACCCTGTCCATCCCCCCTCACCCTCTCCATCCCCCCCACCCTCTCCTCTAGCAGTCTGATCCGCTCCTCCATCCCCCTCACCCTGTCTATCCCCCTCACCCTCTCCTCTAGCAGTCTGATCCTCTCCTCCATCCCCCTCACCCTGTCCTCTAGCAGTCTGATCCTCTCCTCCATCCCCCTCACCCTGTCCATCCCCTCACCCTCTCCTCTAGCAGTCTGATCCTCTCCTCTAGCAGTCTGACCCTGTCCTCTAGCAGTCTGATCCTCTCCTCTAGCAGTCTGATCCTCTCCTCCATCCCCCCTCACCCTGTCCACCCCCCACCCTCTCCTCCAGCAGTCTGATCATCTCCTCCATCCCCCTCACCCTGTCCATCCCCCTCACCCTCTCCTCTAGCAGTCTGATCCTCTCCTCCATCCCCCTCACCCTGTCCTCTAGTAGTCTGATCCTCTCCTCCATCCCCCTCACCCTGTCCATCCCCCTCACCCTCTCCTCTAGCAGTCTGATCCTCTCCTCTAGCAGTCTGACCCTGTCCTCTAGCAGTCTGATCCTCTCCTCTAGCAGTCTGATCCTCTCCTCCATCCCCCTCACCCTGTCCACCCCCTCCACCCTGTCCTCTAGCAGTCTGATCCTCTCCTCCATCCCCCTCACCCTGTCCATCCCCCTCACCCTGTCCACCCCCCTCACCCTGTCCTCTAGCAGTCTGATCCTCTCCTCCATCCCCCTCACCCTGTCCTCTAGCAGTCTGATCCTCTCCTCCATCCCCCTCACCCTGTCCTCTAGCAGTCTGATCCTCTCCTCCATCCCCCTCACCCTGTCCATCCCCCTCACCCTGTCCATCCCCCTCACCCTGTCCACCCCCCACCCTCTCCTCTAGCAGTCTGACCCTCTCCTCTAGCAGTCTGACCCTCTCCTCTAGCAGTCTGACCCTCTCCTCTAGCAGTCTGACCCTCTCCTCTAGCAGTCTGACCCTCTCCTCTAGCAGTCTGACCCTCTCCTCTAGCAGTCTGACCCTCTCCTCTAGCAGTCTGACCCTCTCCTCTAGCAGTCTGACCCTCTCCTCTAGCAGTCTGACCCTCTACTGCTTTGTTCTGCTCCTTCTCCAGTTGATGTTGTCTCACCACAGACATGTCTCTCTCCACCTCCGGCTCTCCGGGTCTGGTTGAGGGGGTGTTGTTGTCCGGGTCTGGTTGAGGGGTGTTGTTGTCCGGGTCTGGTTGAGGGGGTGGTTGAGGGGGTGTTGTTGTCTGGGTCTGGTTGAGGGGTGTTGTTGTCTGGGTCTGGTTGAGGGGGTGTTGTTGTCCGGGTCTGGTTGAGGGGGTGTTGTTGTCCGGGTCTGGTTGAGGGGGTGTTGTTGTCCGGGTCTGGTTGAGGGGTGTTGTTGTCCGGGTCTGGTTGAGGGGGTGTTGTTGTCCGGGTCTGGTTGAGGGGGTGTTGTTGTCCGGGTCTGGTTGAGGGGTGTTGTTGTCCGGGTCTGGTTGAGGGGGTGTTGTTGTCCGGGTCTGGTTGAGGGGGTGTTGTTGTCCGGGTCTGGTTGAGGGGTGTTGTTGTCCGGGTCTGGTTGAGGGGGTGGTTGAGGTGTGTTGTTGTCCGGGTCTGGTTGAGGGGTGTTGTTGTCCGGGTCTGGTTGGGGGGGGGGGTGTTGTTGTCCGGGTCTGGTTGGGGGGGTGTTGTTGTCCGGGTCTGGTTGGGGGGGGGGGGTGTTGTTGTCCGGGTCTGGTTGAGGGGGTGGTTGAGGGGGTGTTGTTGTCCGGGTCTGGTTGGGGGTGTTGTTGTCTGGGTCTGGTTGGGGGGTGTTGTTGTCCGGGTCTGGTTGGGGGGGGTGTTGTTGTCCGGGTCTGGTTGAGGGGTGTTGTTGTCCGGGTCTGGTTGAGGGGTGTTGTTTTCCGGGTCTGGTTGAGGGGGTGTTGTTGTCCGGGTCTGGTTGGGGGGGTGTTGTTGTCCGGGTCTGGTTGGGGGGGTGTTGTTGTCCGGGTCTGGTTAATATAGCACTGTACCAGGGGATGGTCTGGTTAATATAGCACTGTGCCAGGGGATGGTCTGGTTAATATAGCACTGTGCCAGGGGATGGTCTGGTTAATATAGCACTGTGCCAGGGGATGGTCTGGTTAATATAGCACTGTGCCAGGGATGGTCTGGTTAATATAGCACTGTACCAGGGGATGGTCTGGTTAATATAGCACTGTGCCAGGGGATGGTCTGGTTAATATAGCACTGTGCCAGGGGATGGTCTGGTTAATATAGCACTGTGCCAGGGGATGGTCTGGTTAATATAGCACTGTGCCAGGGGATGGTCTGGTTAATATAGCACTGTGCCAGGGGATGGTCTGGTTAATATAGCACTGTGCCAGGGGATGGTCTGGTTAATATAGCACTGTGCCAGGGGATGGTCTGGTTAATATAGCACTGTGCCAGGGGATGGTCTGGTTAATATAGCACTGTACCAGGGGATGGTCTGGTTAATGTAACACTGTGTCAGGGGATGGTCTGTGTGGAAGATTAAGTTGCTTCTGTTCTTATTTTTATAACAGTCAGCAAGAAGTGTCAGTTAATTTTCCCAAAAGCACTTTCTTTTTGTCCTCTTCGTGCCTCATCATTTTTTACACCCAGAGGGTACTGTGTTGTATTGACCTCTGGACTACTGTAGGGGGCTTTGAGTCTCTCCTGCTGTTGTTGGGCTCAAGGGCTTTGACACCTCTCACTTCACACCTCCATGCTAACTGAAGATGTATCTGTTCTGGGAATCCTTAACTTAGCATTCAGTCCTTTTATAAAGTAAAACAGTGGCCCTTCTGTAGCTCAGTTGGTAGAGCATGGCGCTTGGCGCTTGTAACGCCAGGGTAGTGGGTTCGATCCCCGGGACCACCCATACGTAGAATGTATGCATACATGACTGTAAGTCGCTTTGGATAAAAGCGTCTGCTAAATGGCATATATTATTATTATTATTATTATAAACAAATTGCTGTAATATATTATTCTTCTTCTCTTTTAAAAAGCTTATCTCTCACTTTATCTCTATCACCCGGTCTGTCTCGTCTTCCTCCTTCCTCTCATCCCTCTCCTGCCTCCCTCCCCCAGATCACGCGGATGGAGTTCGTCCACACCAGGAGTCTGATCTACCGGGACGTGAAGCCAGAGAACTTCCTGGTTGGCCGGCCCGGCAGCAAGCGGCAGCACACCATCCACATCATCGACTTCGGCCTGGCCAAAGAGTACATCGACCCTGAGACCAAGAAACACATCCCTTACAGGGAGCACAAGAGCCTGACGGGCACTGCACGTTACATGAGCGTCAATACTCACCTGGGCAAAGGTAAACAGCCTGACAGGCACCACACCCTACATGAGCGTCAATACTCACCTGACGGGCACCACACCCTACATGAGCATCAATACTCACCTGGGCAGAGCATCAATACTCACCTGACGGGCACCACACCCTACATGAGCATCAATACTCACCTGGGCAGAGCATCAATACTCACCTGACGGGCACCACACCCTACATGAGCATCAATACTCACCTTGACTTTTTCCACATTTTGTTGTGTTATATTGAAAATGGATTACATTTATATATTTTTTGTCATTTGCCTACACACAATACCACCATGTCAAAGTGGAGGGCCGGCAGGGATGTCCTTGTCCCATCGTTAGCGACTCCTGTGGCGGGCTGACCGCTGACAACGGTCAGGTGTACGGTCTTTCCCTCCGACACATTGGTGCGGCTGGCTTCCGGGTTAAGTAGGCGTCGTGTCAAGAAGCAGTGAGGCTGGCTTCCGGGTTAAGTAGGCGTCGTGTCAAGAAGCAGTGCGGCTGGCTTCCGGGTTAAGTAGGCGTTGTGTCAAGAAGCAGTGCGGCTGGCTTCCGGGTTAAGTAGGCGTCGTGTCAAGAAGCAGTGCGTCTGGCTTCCGGGTTAAGTAGGCGTCGTGTCAAGAAGCAGTGCGGCTTGGTTGGGGTTGTGTTTCGGAGGACGCACGGCCCTCGACCTTCGCCTCTCCCGAGTCCGTATTGGAGTTGCAGCGATGAGAGCAGACTAACTACCAATTGGATACCAGGACATTGGGGAGAGAAAATAGGTAAAAAATAAAACATACAATCTACATCAGCCAGCTAGAGACATTTCATCAGCAGGCTGGCCTAGAGAGACATTTCATCAGCAGGCTGGCCTAGAGAGACATTTCATCAGCAGGCTGGCCTAGAGAGACATTTCATCAGCAGGCTGGCCTAGAGAGACATTTCATCAGCAGGCTGGCCTAGAGAGACATTTCATCAGCAGGCTGGCCTAGAGAGACATTTCATCAGCAGGCTGGCCTAGAGAGACATTTCATCAGCAGGCTGGCCTAGAGAGACATTTCATCAGCAGGCTGGCCTAGAGAGACATTTCATCAGCAGGCTGGCCTAGAGAGACATTTCATCAGCAGGCTGGCCTAGAGAGACATTTCATCAGCAGGCTGGCCTAGAGAGACATTTCATCAGCAGGCTGGCCTAGAGAGACATTTCATCAGCAGGCTGGCCTAGAGAGACATTTCATCAGCAGGCTGGCCTAGAGAGACATTTCATCAGCAGGCTGGCCTAGAGAGACATTTCATCAGCAGGCTGGCCTAGAGAGACATTTCATCAGCAGGCTGGCCTAGAGAGACATTTCATCAGCAGGCTGGCCTAGAGAGACATTTCATCAGCAGGCTGGCCTAGAGAGACATTTCATCAGCAGGCTGGCCTAGAGAGACATTTCAGCAGCAGGCTGGACTAGAGAGACATTTCAGCAGCAGGCTGGCCTAGAGAGACATTTCAGCAGCAGGCTGGCCTAGAGAGACATTTCAGCAGCAGGCTGGCCTGCATAGCCTAGAGGCATTTCAGCAGCAGGCTGGCCTGCATAGCCTAGAGGCATTTCAGCAGCAGGCTGGCCTGCATAGCCTAGAGACATTTCATCAGCAGGCTGGCCTAGAGAGACATTTCAGCAGCAGGCTGGCCTAGAGAGACATTTCAGCAGCAGGCTGGCCTAGAGAGACATTTCAGCAGCAGGCTGGCCTAGAGAGACATTTCATCAGCAGGCTGGCCTATAGAGACATTTCATCAGCAGGCTGGCATAGATAGACATTTCAGCAGCAGGCTGGCATAGAGAGACATTTCAGCAGCAGGCTGGCATAGAGAGACATTTCAGCAGCAGGCTGGCCTGCATAGCCTAGAGGCATTTCAGCAGCAGGCTGGCCTGCATAGCCTAGAGGCATTTCAGCAGCAGGCTGGCCTGCATAGCCGAGAGGCATTTCAGCAGCAGGCTGGCCTGCATAGCCGAGAGGCATTTCAGCAGCAGGCTGGCCTGCATAGCCGAGAGGCATTTCAGCAGCAGGCTGGCCTGCATAGCCGAGAGGCATTTCAGCAGCAGGCTGGCCTGCATAGCCTAGAGACATTTCAGCAGCAGGCTGGCCTGCATAGCCGAGAGGCATTTCAGCAGCAGGCTGGCCTGCATAGCCGAGAGGCATTTCAGCAGCAGGCTGGCCTGCATAGCCGAGAGGCATTTCAGCAGCAGGCTGGCCTGCATAGCCGAGAGGCATTTCAGCAGCAGGCTGGCCTGCATAGCCGAGAGGCATTTCAGCAGCAGGCTGGCCTGCATAGCCGAGAGGCATTTCAGCAGCAGGCTGGCCTGCATAGCCGAGAGGCATTTCAGCAGCAGGCTGGCCTGCATAGCCGAGAGGCATTTCAGCAGCAGGCTGGCCTGCATAGCCGAGAGGCATTTCAGCAGCAGGCTTGGCCTGCATAGCCGAGAGGCATTTCAGCAGCAGGCTTGGCCTGCATAGCCGAGAGGCATTTCAGCAGCAGGCTGGCCTGCATAGCCGAGAGGCATTTCGGCAGCAGGCTGGCCTGCATAGCCTAGAGACATTTCGGCAGCAGGCTGGCCTGCATAGCCTAGAGACATTTCGGCAGCAGGCTGGCCTAGAGAGCCTAGAGAGACATTTCGGCAGCAGGCTGGCCTGCATAGCCTAGAGAGACATTTCGGCAGCAGGCTGGCCTGCATAGCCTAGAGAGACATTTCGGCAGCAGGCTGGCCTGCATAGCCTAGAGAGACATTTCGGCAGCAGGCTGGCCTGCATAGCCTAGAGAGACATTTCGGCAGCAGGCTGGCCTGCATAGCCTAGAGAGACATTTCGGCAGCAGGCTGGCCTGCATAGCCTAGAGAGACATTTCGGCAGCAGGCTGGCCTGCATAGCCTAGAGAGACATTTCGGCAGCAGGCTGGCCTACATAGCCTAGAGAGACATTTCAGCAGCAGGCTGGCCTACATAGCCTAGAGAGACATTTCAGCAGCAGGCTGGCCTGCATAGCCTAGAGAGACATTTCGGCAGCAGGCTGGCCTAGAGAGACATTTCATCAGCAGGCTGGCCTAGAGAGACATTTCATCAGCAGGCTGGCCTAGAGAGACATTTCATCAGCAGGCTGGCCTAGAGAGACATTTCATCAGCAGGCTGGCCTGCATAGCCGAGAGGCATTTCAGCAGCAGGCTGGCCTGCATAGCCTAGAGAGACATTTCGGCAGCAGGCTGGCCTGCATAGCCTAGAGAGACATTTCGGCAGCAGGCTGGCCTGCATAGCCTAGAGAGACATTTCGGCAGCAGGCTGGCCTGCATAGCCTAGAGAGACATTTTGGCAGCAGGCTGGCCTGCATAGCCTAGAGAGACATTTCGGCAGCAGGCTGGCCTGCATAGCCTAGAGAGACATTTCGGCAGCAGGCTGGCCTACATAGCCTAGAGAGACATTTCAGCAGCAGGCTGGCCTAGAGAGACATTTCATCAGCAGGCTGGCCTAGAGAGACATTTCATCAGCAGGCTGGCCTAGAGAGACATTTCATCAGCAGGCTGGCCTAGAGAGACATTTCATCAGCAGGCTGGCCTAGAGAGACATTTCATCAGCAGGCTGGCCTAGAGAGACATTTCATCAGCAGGCTGGCCTAGAGAGACATTTCATCAGCAGGCTGGCCTAGAGAGACATTTCATCAGCAGGCAGGCCTAGAGAGACATTTCATCAGCAGGCTGGCCTAGAGAGACATTTCATCAGCAGGCTGGCCTAGAGAGACATTTCATCAGCAGGCTGGCCTAGAGAGACATTTCATCAGCAGGCTGGCCTAGAGAGACATTTCATCAGCAGGCTGGCCTAGAGAGACATTTCATCAGCAGGCTGGCCTACAGAGACATTTCATCAGCAGGCTGGACTAGAGAGACATTTCAGCAGCAGGCTGGACTAGAGAGACATTTCAGCAGCAGGCTGGCCTAGAGAGACATTTCAGCAGCAGGCTGGCATAGAGAGACATTTCAGCAGCAGGCTGGCCTGCATAGCCTAGAGGCATTTCAGCAGCAGGCTGGCCTGCATAGCCGAGAGGCATTTCAGCAGCAGGCTGGCCTGCATAGCCTAGAGAGACATTTCAGCAGCAGGCTGGCCTGCATAGCCTAGAGAGACATTTCGGCAGCAGGCTGGCCTAGAGAGACATTTCATCAGCAGGCTGGCCTAGAGAGACATTTCATCAGCAGGCTGGCCTAGAGAGACATTTCATCAGCAGGCTGGCCTGCATAGCCGAGAGGCATTTCAGCAGCAGGCTGGCCTGCATAGCCTAGAGAGACATTTCGGCAGCAGGCTGGCCTGCATAGCCTAGAGAGACATTTCGGCAGCAGGCTGGCCTGCATAGCCTAGAGAGACATTTCGGCAGCAGGCTGGCCTGCATAGCCTAGAGAGACATTTCGGCAGCAGGCTGGCCTGCATAGCCTAGAGAGACATTTCGGCAGCAGGCTGGCCTGCATAGCCTAGAGAGACATTTCGGCAGCAGGCTGGCCTACATAGCCTAGAGAGACATTTCATCAGCAGGCTGGCCTAGAGAGACATTTCATCAGCAGGCTGGCCTAGAGAGACATTTCATCAGCAGGCTGGCCTAGAGAGACATTTCATCAGCAGGCTGGCCTAGAGAGACATTTCATCAGCAGGCTGGCCTAGAGAGACATTTCATCAGCAGGCTGGCCTAGAGAGACATTTCATCAGCAGGCTGGCCTAGAGAGACATTTCATCAGCAGGCTGGCCTAGAGAGACATTTCATCAGCAGGCAGGCCTAGAGAGACATTTCATCAGCAGGCTGGCCTAGAGAGACATTTCATCAGCAGGCTGGCCTAGAGAGACATTTCATCAGCAGGCTGGCCTAGAGAGACATTTCATCAGCAGGCTGGCCTAGAGAGACATTTCATCAGCAGGCTGGCCTAGAGAGACATTTCATCAGCAGGCTGGACTAGAGAGACATTTCAGCAGCAGGCTGGACTAGAGAGACATTTCATCAGCAGGCTGGCCTAGAGAGACATTTCAGCAGCAGGCTGGCATAGAGAGACATTTCAGCAGCAGGCTGGCCTGCATAGCCTAGAGGCATTTCAGCAGCAGGCTGGCCTGCATAGCCGAGAGGCATTTCAGCAGCAGGCTGGCCTGCATAGCCTAGAGACATTTCAGCAGCAGGCTGGCCTGCATAGCTTAGAGACATTTCATCAGCAGGCTGGCCTAGAGAGACATTTCATCAGCAGGCTGGCCTAGAGAGACATTTTATCAGCAGGCTGGCCTAGAGAGACATTTCAGCAGCAGGCTGGCCTAGAGAGACATTTCAGCAGCAGGCTGGCCTAGAGAGACATTTCATCAGCAGGCTGGCCTAGAGAGACATTTCATCAGCAGGCTGGCCTAGAGAGACATTTCATCAGCAGGCTGGCATAGAGAGACATTTCAGCAGCAGGCTGGCCTGCATAGCCTAGAGGCATTTCAGCAGCAGGCTGGCCTGCATAGCCGAGAGGCATTTCAGCAGCAGGCTGGCCTGCATAGCCGAGAGGCATTTCAGCAGCAGGCTGGCCTGCATAGCCTAGAGACATTTCAGCAGCAGGCTGGCCTGCATAGCCGAGAGGCATTTCAGCAGCAGGCTGGCCTGCATAGCCGAGAGGCATTTCAGCAGCAGGCTGGCCTGCATAGCCGAGAGGCATTTCAGCAGCAGGCTGGCCTGCATAGCCGAGAGGCATTTCAGCAGCAGGCTGGCCTGCATAGCCGAGAGGCATTTCAGCAGCAGGCTGGCCTGCATAGCCGAGAGGCATTTCAGCAGCAGGCTGGCCTGCATAGCCGAGAGGCATTTCAGCAGCAGGCTGGCCTGCATAGCCGAGAGGCATTTCAGCAGCAGGCTGGCCTGCATAGCCGAGAGGCATTTCAGCAGCAGGCTTGGCCTGCATAGCCGAGAGGCATTTCAGCAGCAGGCTGGCCTGCATAGCCGAGAGGCATTTCGGCAGCAGGCTGGCCTGCATAGCCTAGAGACATTTCGGCAGCAGGCTGGCCTGCATAGCCTAGAGACATTTCGGCAGCAGGCTGGCCTAGAGAGCCTAGAGAGACATTTCGGCAGCAGGCTGGCCTGCATAGCCTAGAGAGACATTTCGGCAGCAGGCTGGCCTGCATAGCCTAGAGAGACATTTCGGCAGCAGGCTGGCCTGCATAGCCTAGAGAGACATTTCGGCAGCAGGCTGGCCTGCATAGCCTAGAGAGACATTTCGGCAGCAGGCTGGCCTGCATAGCCTAGAGAGACATTTCGGCAGCAGGCTGGCCTGCATAGCCTAGAGAGACATTTCGGCAGCAGGCTGGCCTGCATAGCCTAGAGAGACATTTCGGCAGCAGGCTGGCCTGCATAGCCTAGAGAGACATTTCGGCAGCAGGCTGGCCTACATAGCCTAGAGAGACATTTCAGCAGCAGGCTGGCCTACATAGCCTAGAGAGACATTTCAGCAGCAGGCTGGCCTGCATAGCCTAGAGAGACATTTCGGCAGCAGGCTGGCCTAGAGAGACATTTCATCAGCAGGCTGGCCTAGAGAGACATTTCATCAGCAGGCTGGCCTAGAGAGACATTTCATCAGCAGGCTGGCCTAGAGAGACATTTCATCAGCAGGCTGGCCTGCATAGCCGAGAGGCATTTCAGCAGCAGGCTGGCCTGCATAGCCTAGAGAGACATTTCGGCAGCAGGCTGGCCTGCATAGCCTAGAGAGACATTTCGGCAGCAGGCTGGCCTGCATAGCCTAGAGAGACATTTCGGCAGCAGGCTGGCCTGCATAGCCTAGAGAGACATTTCGGCAGCAGGCTGGCCTGCATAGCCTAGAGAGACATTTCGGCAGCAGGCTGGCCTGCATAGCCTAGAGAGACATTTCGGCAGCAGGCTGGCCTACATAGCCTAGAGAGACATTTCAGCAGCAGGCTGGCCTAGAGAGACATTTCATCAGCAGGCTGGCCTAGAGAGACATTTCATCAGCAGGCTGGCCTAGAGAGACATTTCATCAGCAGGCTGGCCTAGAGAGACATTTCATCAGCAGGCTGGCCTAGAGAGACATTTCATCAGCAGGCTGGCCTAGAGAGACATTTCATCAGCAGGCTGGCCTAGAGAGACATTTCATCAGCAGGCTGGCCTAGAGAGACATTTCATCAGCAGGCAGGCCTAGAGAGACATTTCATCAGCAGGCTGGCCTAGAGAGACATTTCATCAGCAGGCTGGCCTAGAGAGACATTTCATCAGCAGGCTGGCCTAGAGAGACATTTCATCAGCAGGCTGGCCTAGAGAGACATTTCATCAGCAGGCTGGCCTAGAGAGACATTTCATCAGCAGGCTGGCCTACAGAGACATTTCATCAGCAGGCTGGACTAGAGAGACATTTCAGCAGCAGGCTGGACTAGAGAGACATTTCAGCAGCAGGCTGGCCTAGAGAGACATTTCAGCAGCAGGCTGGCATAGAGAGACATTTCAGCAGCAGGCTGGCCTGCATAGCCTAGAGGCATTTCAGCAGCAGGCTGGCCTGCATAGCCGAGAGGCATTTCAGCAGCAGGCTGGCCTGCATAGCCTAGAGAGACATTTCAGCAGCAGGCTGGCCTGCATAGCCTAGAGAGACATTTCGGCAGCAGGCTGGCCTAGAGAGACATTTCATCAGCAGGCTGGCCTAGAGAGACATTTCATCAGCAGGCTGGCCTAGAGAGACATTTCATCAGCAGGCTGGCCTAGAGAGACATTTCATCAGCAGGCTGGCCTGCATAGCCGAGAGGCATTTCAGCAGCAGGCTGGCCTGCATAGCCTAGAGAGACATTTCGGCAGCAGGCTGGCCTGCATAGCCTAGAGAGACATTTCGGCAGCAGGCTGGCCTGCATAGCCTAGAGAGACATTTCGGCAGCAGGCTGGCCTGCATAGCCTAGAGAGACATTTCGGCAGCAGGCTGGCCTGCATAGCCTAGAGAGACATTTCGGCAGCAGGCTGGCCTGCATAGCCTAGAGAGACATTTCGGCAGCAGGCTGGCCTACATAGCCTAGAGAGACATTTCAGCAGCAGGCTGGCCTAGAGAGACATTTCATCAGCAGGCTGGCCTAGAGAGACATTTCATCAGCAGGCTGGCCTAGAGAGACATTTCATCAGCAGGCTGGCCTAGAGAGACATTTCATCAGCAGGCTGGCCTAGAGAGACATTTCATCAGCAGGCTGGCCTAGAGAGACATTTCATCAGCAGGCTGGCCTAGAGAGACATTTCATCAGCAGGCTGGCCTAGAGAGACATTTCATCAGCAGGCAGGCCTAGAGAGACATTTCATCAGCAGGCTGGCCTAGAGAGACATTTCATCAGCAGGCTGGCCTAGAGAGACATTTCATCAGCAGGCTGGCCTAGAGACATTTCATCAGCAGGCTGGCCTAGAGAGACATTTCATCAGCAGGCTGGCCTAGAGAGACATTTCATCAGCAGGCTGGACTAGAGAGACATTTCAGCAGCAGGCTGGACTAGAGAGACATTTCATCAGCAGGCTGGCCTAGAGAGACATTTCAGCAGCAGGCTGGCATAGAGAGACATTTCAGCAGCAGGCTGGCCTGCATAGCCTAGAGGCATTTCAGCAGCAGGCTGGCCTGCATAGCCGAGAGGCATTTCAGCAGCAGGCTGGCCTGCATAGCCTAGAGACATTTCAGCAGCAGGCTGGCCTGCATAGCTTAGAGACATTTCATCAGCAGGCTGGCCTAGAGAGACATTTCATCAGCAGGCTGGCCTAGAGAGACATTTTATCAGCAGGCTGGCCTAGAGAGACATTTCAGCAGCAGGCTGGCCTAGAGAGACATTTCAGCAGCAGGCTGGCCTAGAGAGACATTTCATCAGCAGGCTGGCCTAGAGAGACATTTCATCAGCAGGCTGGCCTAGAGAGACATTTCATCAGCAGGCTGGCATAGAGAGACATTTCAGCAGCAGGCTGGCCTGCATAGCCTAGAGGCATTTCAGCAGCAGGCTGGCCTGCATAGCCTAGAGGCATTTCAGCAGCAGGCTGGCCTGCATAGCCGAGAGGCATTTCAGCAGCAGGCTGGCCTGCATAGCCGAGAGGCATTTCAGCAGCAGGCTGGCCTGCATAGCCGAGAGGCATTTCAGCAGCAGGCTGGCCTGCATAGCCTAGAGACATTTCAGCAGCAGGCTGGCCTGCATAGCCTAGAGAGACATTTCAGCAGCAGGCTGGCCTAGAGAGACATTTTATCAGCAGGCTGGCCTAGAGAGACATTTCATCAGCAGGCTGGCCTAGAGAGACATTTTATCAGCAGGCTGGCCTAGAGAGACATTTCAGCAGCAGGCTGGCCTAGAGAGACATTTCAGCAGCAGGCTGGCCTAGAGAGACATTTCATCAGCAGGCTGGCCTAGAGAGACATTTCATCAGCAGGCTGGCCTAGAGAGACATTTCATCAGCAGGCTGGCATAGAGAGACATTTCAGCAGCAGGCTGGCCTGCATAGCCTAGAGGCATTTCAGCAGCAGGCTGGCCTGCATAGCCTAGAGGCATTTCAGCAGCAGGCTGGCCTGCATAGCCGAGAGGCATTTCAGCAGCAGGCTGGCCTGCATAGCCGAGAGGCATTTCAGCAGCAGGCTGGCCTGCATAGCCGAGAGGCATTTCAGCAGCAGGCTGGCCTGCATAGCCGAGAGGCATTTCAGCAGCAGGCTGGCCTGCATAGCCTAGAGACATTTCAGCAGCAGGCTGGCCTGCATAGCCTAGAGAGACATTTCAGCAGCAGGCTGGCCTAGAGAGACATTTTATCAGCAGGCTGGCCTAGAGAGACATTTCATCAGCAGGCTGGCCTAGAGAGACATTTTATCAGCAGGCTGGCCTAGAGAGACATTTCAGCAGCAGGCTGGCCCTCAGCAGAGAGACATTTCAGCAGCAGGCTGGCCTAGAGAGACATTTCATCAGCAGGCTGGCCTAGAGAGACATTTCATCAGCAGGCTGGCCTAGAGAGACATTTCATCAGCAGGCTGGCATTTCAGCAGAGGCTGGCCTGACATTTCAGCAGCAGGCTGGCCTGCATAGCCTAGAGGCATTTCAGCAGCAGGCTGGCCTGCATAGCCTAGAGGCATTTCAGCAGCAGGCTGGCCTGCATAGCATTTCAGAGCAGGCAGAGAGCATTTCAGCAGCAGGCTGGCCTGCATAGCCTAGAGACAGGCATGGCCTGACATTTCAGAGCCTAGAGAGACAGCAGCAGGCTGGCCTGCATAGCCTGCATTTCGGCAGCAGGCTGGCCCGCCTAGAGAGACATTTCAGCAGCAGGCTGGCCTGCATAGCCGAGAGGCATTTCAGCAGCAGGCTGGCCTGCATAGCCGAGAGGCATTTCAGCAGCAGGCTGGCCTGCATAGCCTAGAGACATTTCAGCAGCAGGCTGGCCTGCATAGCCTAGAGACATTTCAGCAGCAGGCTGGC
>NW_025748875.1:0-30019 GCF_021184085.1 Oncorhynchus gorbuscha
TATGTCTAGTGGCTGTAGAAACATTAAGGAAGCAATAGAAAAGGAATATGGTTGATATCCCTTTCAATGGGCAATAGGGATGCAGAGGAACGCAGAGGTTTCAAAATAAGTGTCACTTCCTGATTAGATTTTTTTTCAGGCTTTTTGCCTGCAATATCAGTTCTGTTATATTCACAGACAATATTTTTACAGTTTGGGAACTTTTGAGTGTTTTCTATCATAAGCTGTCAAGTATATGCATATTCTAGCACCTGGTCCTGAGAAATAGCCCGTTTACTTTGGGACGTTATTTTTCCAAAATGAAAATAGTGCCCCCTAGTTTCAAGAGGATATTAAGCTGAACATGTCACCTAACCAGTAAAACCCTAGACTTGTACCTGGAGTTTCCCCAGTCAGATCTGGCATTATATCTAGCAGTTTAATTACAGGACATTTGTATTTATTTAGTTCAATAACTGTCCTGTGCCATATTTTACTCAGCTGAAACGTCTTACTGTGTGTTATTTTAAGAATCCTGCAGGTGGACACGTGCTTTGGATCTGGGTTAGATGAGTGCGTACTTCTTCTGACCAGCGGTGTTGTGTTGTGTATGTTGTTTTTGTGTGTGTGTGTGTGTGTGTGTGCAAGCGTTTGTGTGTCTGTGTGTATCTGTGTCTTGCGTGCTAGTATGTGTATTCAAGCACTACTAATCAAGTGCCAGTCCACAGGTTTTCTCCTCTCCCCTGGCCAGCACCTCCTTCTATCCTCTCCCCTGGCCAGCACCACCTTCTCTCCTCTCCCCTATCCACCACCACCTTCTCTCCTCTCCCTAGCCATTTTCACCTTCTATCCTCTCCCTAGCTACCATCTACTTCTCTCCTCTCCCCTATCCAGAACATCCTCCTCTCTCTCCTCTCCCTTATCCAGCACCACCTTCTCTCCTCTCCCCTAGCCAGCACCATCTTCTATCCTCTCCCCTAGCCACACATCCTCCTTTCTCTCCTCTCCCTAGCCAGCACATCCCTCCTTCTCTCCTCTCCCTAGAGCACCACCTTCTCTCCTCTCCCTAGCCAGCACATCCTCCTTTCTCTCCTCTCCCCTAGCCAGCACATCCTCCTTTCTCTCCTCTCCCTAGCCAGCACATCCTCCTTTCTCTCCTCTCCCTAGCCAGCACATCCTCCTTTCTCTCCTCTCCCCTAGCCAGCACATCCTCCTTTCTCTCCTCTCCCTAGCCAGCACATCCTCCTTTCTATCCCTCCCTAGCCAGCACATCCTCCTTTCTATCCTCTCCCCTCTCCCCTCATCCTCCTTTCTCTCCTCTCCCTAGCCAGCACATCCTCCTTTCTCTCCTCTCCCCTAGCCAGCACCACCTTCTCTCCTCTCCCTAGCCAGCACATCCCTCCTTTCACCCCTCTCCCTAGCCAGCACATCCTCCTTTCTCTCCTCTCCCTAGCCAGCACCACCTTCTCTCCTCTCCCCCTATCCAGAACATCCTCCTCTCTCTCCTCTCCCTATCCAGACATCCTCCTTTCTCTCCTCTCCCCTAGCCAGCTGCCTTCTCTCCTCTCCCTATCCCAGAACATCCTCCTCTCTCTCCTCTCTCCTATCAGAACATCCTCCTCTCTCTCCTCTCCCTATCCAGAACATCCTCCTCTCTCTCCTCTCCCTATCCAGAACATCCTTGTCTCTCTCCTTTCCCCTATCCAGAACATCCTCCTTTCTCTCCTCTCCCTATCCAGCACCACCTTCTATCCTCTCCCTATCCAGAACATCCTCCTCTCTCTCCTCTCCCCCTATCCAGAACATCCTCGTCTCTCTCCTTTCCCCTATCCAGAACATCCTCCTCTCTCTCCTCTCCCTATCCAGAGACATCCTCCTCTCTCCTCTCCCTATCCAGCACCACCTTCTCTCCTCTCCCTAGCCAGCACCACCTTTTCTCCTCTCCCTATCCAGCACCACCTTCTCTCCCCTCCCCTGGCCTGTACCACACTCTCTCTCCTCCCTTAGCCAGCTCCACCTTTCTCTCCTCTCCCTTGGCCTGTACCACCTTCTCTCCTCATCCTGGCCTGTACCACCTTCTCTCCTCATCCCTGGCCTGTACCACCTTCTCTCCTCATCCTGGCCTGTACCACCTTTCTCCTCATCCTGGCCTGTACCACCTTCTCTCCTCATCCTGGCCTGTACCACCTTCTCTCTTCATCCCTGGCCTGTACCACCTTCTCTCCTCATCCCTGGCCTGTACCACCTTCTCTCCTCATCCCTGGCCTGTACCACCTTCTCTCCTTTCCCTTGGCCTGTACCACCTTCTCTCCTTTCCCTTGGCCTGTACCACCTTCTCTCCTCATCCCTGGCCTGTACCACCTTCTCTCCTCTTCCCTGGCCTATACTTCCTTCTCTCCTCTTCCCTGGCCTGTACCACCTTCTCTCCTCTTCCCTGGCCTATACTTCCTTCTCTCCTCTCCTCTAGCCAGCTCCACCTTCTCTCCTCTCCCTTGGCCTGTACCACCTTCTCTCCTCTTCCCTGGCCTGTACCACCTTCTCTCCTCTCCTCTAGCCATCACCACCTTCTCTCCTCTCCCCTAGCCAGCACCACCTTCTCTCCTCTCCCCTATCCAGAACAGCCTCCTCTCTCTCCTCTCCCCTATCCAGAACATCCTCTCTCTCCTCCTATCCAGAACATCCTCCTCTCTCTCCTCTCCCCTATCCAGAACATCCTCGTCTCTCTCCTTTCCCCTATCCAGAACATCCTCCTTTCTCTCCTCTCCCCTATCCAGCACCACCTTCTCTCCTCTCCCCTAGCCAGCACATCCTCCTTTCTCCCCTCTCCCCTAGCCAGCACATCCTCCTTTCTCTCCTCTCCCTAGCCAGCACATCCTCCTTTCTCTCCTCTCCCTAGCCAGCACATCCTCCTTTCTCTCCTCTCCCCTAGCCAGCACCACCTTCTCTCCTCTCCCTATCCAGAACATCCTCCTCTCTCTCCTCTCCCTATCCAGAACATCCTCCTTTCTCTCCTCTCCCCTAGCCAGCACCACCTTCTCTCCTCTCCCCTATCCAGAACATCCTCCTCTCTCTCCTCTCCCCTATCCAGAACATCCTCCTCTCTCTCCTCTCCCTATCCAGAACATCCTCGTCTCTCTCCTTCCCCTATCCAGAACATCCTCCTTTCTCTCCTCTCCCTATCCAGCACCACCTTCTATCCTCTCCCTATCCAGAACATCCTCCTCTCTCCTCTCCCTATCCAGAACATCCTCGTCTCTCTCCTTTCCCTATCCAGAACATCCTCCTTTCTCTCCTCTCCCTATCCAGCACCACCTTCTATCCTCTCCCCTATCCAGAACATCCTCCTCTCTCTCCTCTCCCTATCCAGAACATCCTCCTCTCTCTCTCCCCTAGCCAGCACCACCTTCTCTCCTCTCCCCTATCCAGCACCACCTTCTCTCCTCTCCCTATCCAGCACCACCTTCTCTCCTCTCCCCTAGCCAGCACCACCTTCTCTCCTCTCCCCTAGCCAGAACATCCTCCTCTCTCTCCTCTCCCCTATCCAGAACATCCTCCTCTCTCTCTCCCCCTAGCCAGTACCACCTTCTCTCCTCTCCCTCCAGCACCACCTTCTCTCCTCTCCCTATCCAGCACCACCTTCTCTCCCTCCCTGGCCTGTACCACACTCTCTCCTCCTCCCTGGCCAGCTCCACCTTCTCTCCTCTCCTTGGCCTGTACCACCTTCTCTCCTCATCCCTGGCCTGTACCACCTTCTCTCCTCATCCCTGGCCTGTACCACCTTCTCTCCTCATCCCTGGCCTGTACCACCTTTTCTCCTTATCCCTGGCCTGTACCACCTTCTCTCCTCATCCCTGGCCTGTACCACCTTCTCTCCTCATCCCTGGCCTGTACCACCTTCTCTCCTCATCCCTGGCCTGTACCACCTTCTCTCCTCATCCCTGGCCTGTACCACCTTCTCTCCTTTCCCTTGGCCTGTACCACCTTCTCTCCTTTCCCTTGGCCTGTACCACCTCCTCCTTTCACCCCTCTCCCCTAGCCAGCACATCCTCCTTTCTCTCCTCTCCCCTAGCCAGCACATCCTCCTTTCTATCCTCTCCCCTAGCCAGCACATCCTCCTTTCTATCCCTCCCTAGCTACCACCTACTTCTCTCCTCTCCCCTATCCAGCACATCCTCCTTCTCTCCTCTCCCCTAGCCAGCACATCCTCCTTTCTCTCCTCTCCCTAGCCAGCACATCCTCCTTTCTCTCCTCTCCCCTAGCCAGCACATCCTCCTTTCTCTCCTCTCCCCTAGCCAGCACATCCTCCTTTCTATCCTCTCCCTAGCCAGCACATCCTCCTTTCTCTCCTCCCTAGCCAGCACATCCTCCTTTCTATCCTCTCCCCTAGCCAGCACATCCTCCTTTCTCCTCTCCTAGCCAGCACCACCTTCTCTCCTCTCCCTATCAGAACATCCTCCTCTCTCTCCTCTCCCTATCCAGAACATCATTCTTTCTCTCCTCTCCCTAGCCAGCACCACCTTCTCTCCTCTCCCTATCCAGAACATCCTCTCCTCTCTCCTCTCCCTATCCAGAACATCCTCCTCTCTCTCCTCTCCCTATCCAGAACATCCTCCTCTCTCTCCTCTCCCTATCCAGAACATCCTCCTCTCTCTCCTTTCCCTATCCAGAACATCCTCCTTTCTCTCCTCTCCCCTATCAGGCACCACCTTCTATCCTCTCCCCTATCCAGAACATCCTCCTCTCTCTCCTCTCCCCTATCCAGAACATCCTCGTCTCTCTCCTTTCCCCTATCCAGAACATCCTCCTTTCTCTCCTCTCCCCTATCCAGCACCACCTTCTATCCTCTCCCCTATCCAGAACATCCTCCTCTCTCTCCTCTCCCCTAGCCAGCACATCCTCCTTTCTATCCTCTCCCCTAGCCAGCACATCCTCCTTTCTCTCCTCTCCCATAGCCAGCACATCCTCCTTTCTATCCTCTCCCCTAGCCAGCACATCCTCCTTTCTCTCCTCTCCCCTAGCCAGCACCACCTTCTCTCCTCTCCCCTAGCCAGCACATCCTCCTTTCTCCCCTCTCCCCTAGCCAGCACATCCTCCTTTCTCTCCTCTCCCCTAGCCAGCACATCCTCCTTTCTCTCCTCTCCCTAGCCAGCACATCCTCCTTTCTCTCCTCTCCCTAGCCAGCACCACCTTCTCTCCTCTCCCCTATCCAGAACATCCTCCTCTCTCTCCTCTCCCTATCCAGACATCCTCCTTTCTCTCCCTCTCCCCTAGCCAGCACCACCTTCTCTCCTCTCCCCTATCCAGAACATCCTCCTCTCTCTCCTCTCCCCTATCCAGAACATCCACCTTCTATCCTCTCCCCTATCCAGAACATCCTCCGTCTCTCTCCTTTCCCCTATCCAGAACATCCTTTTCTCTCCTCTCTAGCCAGCACCACCTTCTATCCTCTCCCCTATCCAGAACATCCACTCTCTCTCCCCTATCCAGAACATCCTCTCTTTCCCTATCCAGACATCCACCTTTCTCTCCTCTCCCCTATCCAGCACCACCTTCTCTCCTCTCCCTATCCAGAACATCCTCCTCTCTCTCCTCTCCCCTATCCAGAACATCCTCCTCTCTCCTCTCCCTATCCAGCATCCACCTTCTCTCCTCTCCCTATCCAGAACATCCAGTCTCTCTCCTTTCCCCTTCTCTCCTCATCCCTGGCCTGTACCACCTTCTCTCCTCTCCCCTAGCCTGCACCACCTTCTCTCCTCTCCCTGGCCTGTACCACCTTCTCTCCTCATCCCTGGCCTGTACCACCTTCTCTCCTCATCCCTGGCCTGTACCACCTTCTCTCCTCATCCCTGGCCTGTACCACCTTCTCTCCTTTCCATTGGCCTGTACCACCTTCTCTCCTTTCCCTTGGCCTGTACCACCTTCTCTCCTCATCCCTGGCCTGTACCACCTTCTCTCCTCTTCCCTGGCCTGTACCACCTTCTCTCCTCTCCCTTGGCCTGTACCACCTTCTCTCCTCTCCCTTGGCCTGTACCACCTTCTCTCCTCATCCCTGGCCTGTACCACCTTCTCTCCTTTCCCTTGGCCTGTACCACCTTCTCTCCTCATCCCTGGCCTGTACCACCTTCTCTCCTCTTCCCTGGCCTACACTTCCTTCTCTCCTCTCCCTTGGCCTGTACCACCTTCTCTCCTCATCCCTGGCCTGTACCACCTTCTCTCCTCTTCCCTGCCCAGCACATCCTCCTCTCTCTCCTTTCCCCTAGCCGGCACCCCCTTTTCTCCTCTCCCCTAGCCAGCACCACTTTCTCTCCTCTTCCCTGCCCAGCACATCCTCCTCTCTCTCCTCTCCACTGGCCTACACCTCCTGCTCTCCTCTCCCCTGGCCTACACCTCATTTGCTCCTTGCTGATGATTGATTCTTGTTTGGGGCCATGCCTATGGTCCTTATTAAATCTAAATGTAAATTCAATCTCTTATAACAAATTGCAGGGAAAATGCCAGTAGCCAGTTGCCCTGTAGGGCTTGGACCAGGGTTCTCTGATTTCTCTCTCTTCCTTCATGCTTTTCTGTTGATATCTCCCCGAATGTTACAAAGGTTATACGGCTCTCTGTCCATTTGTCTCGTCTTCATAGTGTCCTCTGTATTGAGGGCTTTATAGAACTTCAGCACCTAGACAACAAATATATCACTTTCAGATGTTATGACCTTTTATGGTCAACGATTCTCCCTTAGGGGTGTTAGGCCATTTGGAATAGTATTGGAGGGGCGGTCAACAACATCTTATATCTATGCACTGTGTACAGCAGGGGTCGGCAACAACATCTTATATCTATGCAGTGTGTACAGCAGGGGTCGGCAACAAAGGGCCCATGAGTAAGATTTTACTACATAGAAGGATTTTACCAGGAAATCAGCAAACACTTATTAAATTAAGAAAACTGTTTCCAAGTATTCCCACAAAAAAAAAAGAAACGTGACCGTTTCTCAATTTAATCAAGGCATGAAATGATTGTTATTATCAAGTGCAATTTATTTTTTGAGCTGAGTATATAATTATAATTATGTTCCAGCCCCAAGCGACCATTCGCTCTGACAGAAATCGTCCGGCGGCTGAATCTAGTTTCCTCACCTGATGTACACCTGGTGTACAGTCAAATCAAATCCAATTGTATTTGTCACATGTGTCGAATACAAATGCTTACTTACAAGCCCTTAATCTTCATAGGGATTGATTTGACAACATCCAGTGAAATGGCCTAGCGCCAAATTCAAATTAAATTACTATAAATATGAATCATTCATGAAATCACACATGCAATACACCAACTTAAAAGGTACACTTGTTGTTAATCCAGCCAACGTGTCATGTTTTGTCATATATTGTCTTGTCCTTGTGCTTTCCCTTCTGTTCGTTTCCCCCTGCTGGTCTTATTAGGTTCGTTCCCTTTTTCTATCCCTCTCTCTCCCCCTCCCCTCTCTCTCTTCTCTCTATCGTTCCGTTCCTGCTCCCAGCTGTTCCTCATTCTCCTAACTCACTCATTTACTCTTTTCACACCTGTCCCCTATTTTGCCCTCTGATTAGAGCCCTATTTCTCCCCTTGTTTTCCGCTTCTGTCCTTGTCGGATCCTTGTATGATGTTCGCTGTTCTGTGTCCTTGTCTCGCCCTGTCGTGTTTTGTCTCCTTCAGATGCTGCGTGTGAGCAGGTGTCTTAGTCTGCTACGGTCGGTGCCTTCCCGAAGCAACCTGCAGTCAATGGTCGAGTCTCCAGTCTGTCCTCGTTACTACGAGTGGATTTAAGTTTTTTCCTGTTTTGTTTTCTTCTTGATTTTTCCAGGATTATTACTTTTGTCATATTCTGGAATAAAGACTCTGTTTTCGTTAAGTCGCTTTTGGGTCCTCATTCACCAGCATAACAGAAGGATCCGACCAAGAATGGACCCAGCGACTACGGATTCTCGTAACACTGCCGTCGAGATCCAGGGAGCTATGCTCGGCAGACACGAGCAGGAATTGTCTGCTGCTCGTCATGCCGTTGAGACCCTGGCCGCTCAGGTTTCCGACCTCTCAGGACAGTTTCAGAGTCTTCGTCTCGTGCCACCAGCTACTTCCTGGTCTTCCGAGTCTCCGGAACCTAGGGTTAATAACCCACCATGTTAATCTGGGCAGCCCACTGAGTGCCGTTCCTTTCTCACCCAGTGTGATATTGTGTTCTCTCTCCAACCCAACACATACTCAGAGAGAGAGCTCGGATTGCTTACGTCATTTCACTCCTTACTGGTCGGGCTCGAGAGTGGGGCACAGCTATCTGGGAGGCAAGGGCTGAGTGTTCTAACAATTATCTGAACTTTAAAGAGGAGATGATACGGGTTTTTGATCGTTCAGTTTTTGGTAGGGAGGCTTCTAGGGCCTTGGCTTCCCTATGTCAAGGTGATCGATCCATAACGGATTACTCTATAGAGTTTCGCACTCTTGCTGCCTCTAGTGACTGGAACGAGCCGGCGATGCTCGCTCGTTTTCTGGAGGGACTCCACGCTGAGGTTAAGGATGAGATTCTCTCCCGGGAGGTTCCTTCCAGTGTGGACTCTTTGATTGCACTCGCCATCCGCATAGAACGACGGGTAGATCTTCGTCACCGAGCTCGTGGAAGAGAGCTTGCGTTAACGGTGTTCCCCTCTCCGCATCGCAACCATCTCCTCCCTCCGGCTCAGAGACTGAGCCCATGCAGCTGGGAGGTATTCGCATCTCGACTAAGGAGAGGGAACGGAGGATCACCAACCGCCTTTGCCTCTATTGCGGTTCTGCTGGACATTTTGTCAATTCATGTCCAGTAAAAGCCAGAGCTCATCAGTAAGCGGAGGGCTACTGGTGAGCGCTACTACTCAGGTCTCTCCATCAAGATCCTGTACTACCATGTCGGTCCATCTACGCTGGACCGGTTCGGCTGCTTCATGCAGTGCCTTGATAGACTCTGGGGCTGAGGGTTGTTTTATGGACGAAGCATGGGCTCGGAAACATGACATTCTCTCAGACAGTTAGGGAAGCCCACGCCCATGTTCGCCTTAGATGGTAGTCTTCTCCCCAGTATCAGATATGAGACACTACCTTTAACCCTCACAGTATCTGGTAACCACAGTGAGACCATTTCCTTTTTTGATTTTTCGTTCACCTTTTACACCTGTTGTTTTGGGTCATCCCTGGCTAGTATGTCATAATCCTTCTATTAATTGGTCTAGTAATTCTATCCTATCCTGGAACGTTTCTTGTCATGTGAAGTGTTTAATGTCTGCTATCCCTCCTGTTTCTTCTGTCCCTCTTCTCAGGAGGAACCTGGTGATTTGACAGGAGTGCCGGAGGAATATCATGATCTGCGCACGGTCTTCAGTCGGTCCAGAGCCAACTCCCTTCCTCCTCACCGGTCGTATGATTGTAGTATTGATCTCCTTCCGGGGACCACTCCCCCTCGGGGTAGACTATACTCTCTGTCGGCTCCCGAACGTAAGGCTCTCGAGGATTATTTGTCTGTTTCTCTTGACGCCGGCACCGTAGTGCCTTCTTCCTCTCCTGCCGGAGCGGGGTTTTTTTTTGTTAAGAAGAAGGACGGTACTCTGCGCCCTGCGTGATTATCGAGGGCTGAATGACATAACGGTTAAGAATCGTTATCCGCTTCCCCTTATGTCGTCAGCCTTCGAGATTCTGCAGGGAGCCAGGTTCTTTACTAAGTTGGACCTTCGTAATGCTTACCATCTCGTGCGCATCAGAGAGGGGGACGAGTGGAAAACGGCGTTTAACACTTCGTTAGGGCATTTTGAGTACCGGGTTCTGCCGTTTGGTCTCGCTAATGCTCCAGCTGTTTTTCAGGCATTAGTTAATGATGTACTGAGAGACATGCTGAACATCTTTGTTTTTGTCTACCTTGACGATATCCTGATTTTTTCACCGTCACTCGAGATTCATGTTCAGCACGTTCGACGTGTACTCCAACGCCTTTTAGAGAATTGTCTCTACGTGAAGGCTGAGAAGTGCGCCTTTCATGTCTCCTCTGTCACATTTCTCGGTTCTGTTATTTCCGCTGAAAGCATTCAGATGGATCCCGCTAAGGTCCAGGCTGTCAGTGATTGGCCCGTTCCAAGGTCACGTGTCGAGTTGCAGCGCTTTCTAGGTTTCGCTAATTTCTATCGCCGTTTCATTCGTAATTTTGGTCAAGTTGCTGCCCTCTCACAGCTCTTACTTCTGTCAAGACGTGCTTTAAGTGGTCCGGTTCCGCCCAGGGAGCTTTTGATCTCCTCAAGAAGTGTTTTACGTCCGCTCCTATCCTCGTTACTCCTGACGTCACTAAACAATTCATTGTCGAGGTTGACGCTTCAGAGGTGGGCGTGGGAGCCATTCTATCCCAGCGCTTCCAGTCTGACGATAAGGTCCATCCTTGCGCTTATTTTTCTCATCACCTGTCGCCATCGGAACGCAACTATGATGTGGGTAACCGTGAACTGCTCGCCATCCGCTTAGCCCTAGGCGAATGGCGACAGTGGTTGGAGGGGCGACCGTTCCTTTGTCGTTTGGACTGACCATAAGAACCTTGAGTACATCCGTTCTGCCAAACGACTTAATGCACGTCAAGCTCGTTGGGCGTTGTTTTTCGCTCGTTTCGAGTTTGTGATTTCTTATCGCCCGGGTAATAAGAACACCAAGCCTGATGCCTTATCCCGTCTCTTTAGTTCTTCTGTGGCTTCTACCGATCCCGAGGGGATTCTTCCTTATGGGCGTGTTGTCGGGTTGACTGTCTGGGGAATTGAGAGACAGGTTAAGCAAGCACTCACTCACACTGCGTCGCCGCGCGCTTGTCCTAGCAACCTTCTTTTCGTTCCTGTTTCTACTCGTCTGGCTGTTCTTCAGTGGGCTCACTCTGCCAAGTTAGCTGGCCAATCCCGGCGTTCGAGGTACACTTGCTTCTATTCGCCAGCGGTTTTGGTGGCCTACTCAGGAGCGTGACACGCGCCGTTTCGTGGCTGCTTGTTCGGACTGCGCGCAGACTAAGTCAGGTAACTCTCCTGCCGGTCGTCTCAGACCGCTTCCCATTCTTTCTCGACCATGGTCTCACATCGCCTTAGACTTCATTACCGGTCTGCCTTCGTCTGCGGGGAAGACTGTGATTCTTACGGTTGTCGATAGGTTCTCTAAGGCAGCACATTTCATTCCCCTTGCTAAGCTTCCTTCCGCTAAGGAGACGGCACAAATCATCATTGAGAATGTGTTCAGAATTCATGGCCTCCCGTTAGACGCCGTTTCAGACAGAGGCCCGCAATTCACGTCACAGTTTTGGAGGGAGTTCTGTCGTTTGATTGGTGCTTCCGTCAGTCTCTCTTCCAGTTTTCATCCCCAGTCTAACGGTCAAGCAGAAAGGGCCAATAAGACGATTGGTCGCATATTACGCAGCCTTTCTTTTAGAAACCCTGCGTCTTGGGCAGAACAGCTCCCCTGGGCAGAATACGCTCACAACTCGCTTCCTTCGTCTGCTACCGGGCTATCTCCGTTTCAGAGTAGTCTGGGTTACCAGCCTCCTCTGTTCTCGTCCCAGCTCGCCGAGTCCAGCGTTCCCTCCGCTCAGGCGTTTGTCCAACGTTGTGAGCGCACCTGGAGGAGGGTGAGGTCTGCACTTTGCCGTTACAGGGCGCAGACTGTGAGAGCCGCCAATAAACGTAGGATTAAGAGTCCTAGGTATTGTCGCGGCCAGAGAGTGTGGCTTTCCACTCGTAACCTTCCCCTTACGACAGCTTCTCGTAAGTTGACTCCGCGGTTCATTGGTCCGTTCCGTGTCTCCCAGGTCGTCAATCCTGTCGCTGTGCGACTGCTTCTTCCGCGACATCTTCGTCGCGTCCATCCTGTCTTCCATGTCTCCTGTGTCAAGCCCTTTCTTTGCGCCCCGTTCGTCCCCCCCGTCCTTGTCGAGGGCGCACCTATTTACAAGGTACGTAGGATCATGGACATGCGTTCTCGGGGACGTGGTCACCAGTACTTAGTGGATTGGGAGGGTTACGGTCCTGAGGAGAGGAGTTGGGTTCCATCTCGGGACGTGCTGGACCGTTCGCTGATTGATGATTTCCTCCGTTGCCGCCAGGATTCCTCCTCGAGTGCGCCAGGAGGCGCTCGGTGAGTGGGGGGGTACTGTCATGTTTTGTCATATATTGTCTTGTCCTTGTGCTTTCCCTTCTGTTCGTTTCCCCTGCTGGTCTTATTAGGTTCATTCCCTTTTTCTATCCCTCTCTCTCCCCTCCCTCTCTCTCTTCTCTCTATCGTTCCGTTCCTGCTCCCAGCTGTTCCTCATTCTCCTAACTCACTCATTTACTCTTTTCACACCTGTCCCCTATTTTGCCCTCTGATTAGAGCCCTATTTCTCCCCTTGTTTTCCGCTTCTGTCCTTGTCGGATCCTTGTATGATGTTCGCTGTTCTGTGTCCTTGTCTCGCCCTGTCGTGTTTTGTCTCCTTCAGATGCTGCGTGTGAGCAGGTGTCTTAGTCTGCTACGGTCGGTGGCTTCCCGAAGCAACCTGCAGTCAATGGTCGAGTTTTGTTTTCTTCTTGATTTTTCCAGGATTATTACTTTTGTCATATTCTGGAATAAAGACTCTGTTTTCGTTAAGTCGCTTTTGGGTCTTCATTCACCAGCATAACACAACGTGTCAGATTTCAAAAAGTCTTTACGGCGAAAGCAAACCATGCTATTATCTGAGGACAGCACCCCAACAAACAGAGACAATCATAATTCAACATGCCAGTCGCGACACCTAAACTCAGAAATAACAATAAAATTCATGCTTTACCTTTGACGAGCTTCTTCTGTTGGCACTTCAATATGTCCCATAAAAATCACAAATGCTCCTTTTGTTTGATATTGTCCATCGTTGTACATCCAAAATGTCCATTTATTTGGCATGTTTGATCTAGAAAAACACAGGTTCCAACTCGCGCAACAGGACTACAAAATATCTCATAAGTTATCTGTAATCTTTGTCCAAACATTTCAAACAACTTTCCGAATACAACTTTCGGTGTTTTTTAATGTAAATAATAGATACAATTTAAGACGGGATAAACTGCGTTCAATAGCGGATAAAAACAAAGTGGAGCTTTCAGGTCGTGCGCCTCTAACAAACAGTACACTTCACTCGACCCTCGTTCTGAACTGCCCAACTTCTTCACTTCTCAAAGGAAAAATATCAACCAATTTCTAAAGACTCTTGACATCCAGTGGAAGCGATAGGAACTGCAAGCGAGTGCCTTAGAAATCTAGATCACCATAGAAACCCCATTGAAAAGAGAGTGACCTCAGAATAAAAAAAATCCTGGATGGTTTGCCCTCAGGGTTTCACCTGCCAAATAAGTTCTGTTATACTTAGACACCATTCAAACAGTTTTAGAAACATCAGTTTCTATCCAAATCAACTAATCATATGCATATCCTAGCTTCTGGGCCTGAGTAGCAGGCAGTTTACTTTGGGCATGCTTTTCAAATCAAATCAAATCAAATCCAATTTTATTTGTCACATACACATGGTTAGCAGATGTTAATGCGAGTGTAGCGAAAAGCTTGTGCTTCTAGTTCCGACAATGCAGTAATAACCAACAAGTAATCTAACTAACAATTCCAAAACTACTGTCTCATACACAGTGTAAGGGGATAAAGAATATGTACATAAAGATATATGAATGAGTGATGGTACAGAGCAGCATAGGCAAGATGCAGTAGATGGTATTGAGTACAGTATATACATATGAGATGAGTATGTAAACAAAGTGGCATAGTTAAAGTGGCTAGTGATACATGCATTACATAAGGATGCAGTCGATGATATAGAGTACAGTATATACGTATGCATATGAGATGAATAATGTAGGGTATGTAACATTATATTAGGTAGCATTGTTTAAAGTGGCTAGTGATATATTTTACATCATTTCCCATCAATTCCCATTATTAAAGTGGCTGGAGTTGAGTCAGTTTCAGTGTGTTGGCAGCAGCCACTCAATGTTAGTGGTGGCTGTTTAACAGTCTGATGGCCTTGAGATAGAAGCTGGTTTTCAGTCTCTCGGCCCCAGCTTTGATGCACCTGTACTGACCTCGCCTTCTGGATGATAGCGGGGTGAACAGGCAGTGGCTCGGGTGGTTGTTGTCCTTGATGATCTTTATGGCCTTCCTGTAACATCGGGTGGTGTAGGTGTCCTGGAGGGCAGGTAGTTTGCCCCCGGTGATGCGTTGTGCAGACCTCACTACCCTCTGGAGAGCCTTACGGTTGAGGGCGGAGCAGTTGCCGTACCAGGATGCTCTCGATTGTGCATCTGTAGAAGTTTGTGAGTGCTTTTGGTGACAAGCCGAATTTCTTCAGCCTCCTGAGGTTGAAGAGGCGCTGCTGCGCCTTCTTCACGATGCTGTCTGTGTGAGTGGACCAATTCAGTTTGTCTGTGATGTGTATGCCGAGGAACTTAAAACTTACTACCCTCTCCACTACTGTTCCATCGATGTGGATAGGGGGGTGTTCCCTCTGCTGTTTCCTGAAGTCCACAATCATCTCCTTAGTTTTGTTGACGTTGAGTGTGAGGTTATTTTCCTGACACCACACTCCGAGGGCCCTCACCTCCTCCCTGTAGGCCGTCTCATCGTTGTTGGTAATCAAGCCTACCACTGTTGTGTCGTCCGCAAACTTGATGATTGAGTTGGAGGCGTGCTTGGCCACGCAGTCGTGGGTGAACAGGGAGTACAGGAGAGGGCTCAGAACGCACCCTTGTGGGGCCCCACTGTTGAGGATCAGCGGGGTGGAGATGTTGTTGCCTACCCTCACCACTTGGGGGCGGCCCGTCAGGAAGTCCAGTACCCAGTTGCACAGGGCGGGGTCGAGACCCAGGGTCTCTAGCTTGATGACGAGCTTGGAGGGTACTATGGTGTTGAATGCCGAGCTGTAGTCGATGAACAGCATTCTCACATAGGTATTCCTCTTGTCCAGATGGGTTGGGGCAGTGTGCAGTGTGGTTGAGATTGCATCGTCTGTGGACCTATTTGGGCGGTAAGCAAATTGGAGTGGGTCTAGGGTGTCAGGTAGGGTGGAGGTGATATGGTCCTTGACTAGTCTCAAAGCACTTCATGATGACGGAAGTGAGTGCTACGGGGGCGGTAGTCGTTTAGCTCAGTTACCTTTAGCTTTCTTGGGAACAGGAACAATGGTGGCCCTCTTGAAGCATGTGGGAACAGCAGACTGGTATAGGGATTGATTGAATATGTCCGTAAACACACCGTCCAGCTGGTCTGCCCATGCTCTGAGGGTGCGGCTGGGGATGCCGTCTGGGCCTGCAGCCTTGCGAGGGTTAACACGTTTAAATGTTTTACTCACCTCGGCTGCAGTGAAGGAGAGTCCGCATGTTTTCGTTGCAGGCCGTGTCAGTGGCACTGTATTGTCCTCAAAGCGGGCAAAAAAGTTATTTAGTCTGCCTAGGAGCAAGACATCCTGGTCCGTGACTGAGCTGGTTTTCTTCTTGTTGTCCGTGATTGACTGTAGACCCTGCCACATACCTCGTGTCTGATCCGTTGAATTGAGATTCTACTTTGTCTCTATACTGACGCTTAGCTTGTTTGATAGCCTTGCGGAGGAATAGTTGCACTGTTTGTATTCGGTCATGTTACCAGTCACCTTGCCCTGATTAAAAGCAATGGTTCACGCTTTCAGTTTCACGTGAATGCTGCCATCAATCCACAGTTTCTGGTTAGGGAATGTTTTAATCATTGCTATGGGAACGACATCTTCAACGCACGTTCTAATGAACTCGCACACGAATCAGCGTATTCGTCAATGTTGTTATCTGATGCAATACGAAACATATCCCAGTCCACGTGATGGAAGCAGTCTTGGAGTGTGGAATCAGCAGTCGGACCAGCGTTGGACAGACCTCAGCGTGGGAGCTTCTTGTTTTAGTTTCTGTCTGTAGGCAGGGATCAACAAAATGGAGTCGTGGTCAGCTTTTCCGAAAGGAGGGCGGGGCAGGGCCTTATATGCGCACGGAAGTTAGAGTAACAATGATCCAAGGTTTTACCATCCCTGGTTGCGCAATCGATATGCTGATACAATTTAGGGAGTCTTGTTTTCAGATTAGCCCAGCTTCAATGAATGCAGCCTCAGGATGTATGGATTCCAGTTTGCAAAGAGTCAAATAAAGTTAGTTAAGAGCCATCGATGTGTCTGCTTGGGGGAATATATACGGCTGTGATTATAATCGAAGAGAATTCTCTTGGTAGGTAATGCGGTCGACATTTGATTGTGAGGAATTCTAAATCAGGTGAACAGAAGGATTTGAGTTCCTGTATGTTTCTTTGATCACACCTCGTCTCGTTAGCCATAAGGCATACGCCCCTGCCCCTCTTCTTACCAGAAAGATGTTTGTTTCTGTCGGTGTGATGCGTGGAGAAACCCGCTGGCTGCACCGCCTCCGATAGCGTCTCTCCAGTGAGCCATGTTTCCGTGAAGCAAAGAACGTTACAGTCCCGGATGTCCCTCTGGAATGCTACCCTTGCTCGTATTTCATCAACCTTGTTGTCAAGAGACTGGACATTGGCGAGGAGAATGCTAGGGAGTGGGGCACGATGTGCCCGTCTCCGGAGTCTGACCAGAAGACCGCCTCGTTTCCCTCTTTTACGGAGTCGTTTTTTTGGGGTCGCCGGCTGGGATCCATTCCGTTGTCCTGGTTGAAAGGCAGAACACAGGATCCAAGGCGTCGCGAAAATCATATTCTTGGTCGTACTGATGGTGAGTTGACGCTGATCTTATATTCAGTAGTTCTTCTCGACTGTATGTAATGAAACCTAAGATGACCTGGGGTACTAATGTAAGAAATAACACGTAAAAAAAAAAAAAAAAAAAAACTGCATAGTTTCTTAGGAACGCGAAGCGAGGCGGCCATCTCTGTCGGCGCCGGATACAATCCATCCGGACGTGAAAATACCACCCCCTAGCCTAGAGAGGTTTAACCAACAATGCAGTTTTAAGAAAAATACCTAAAAACGTAACAGATAACACAGATAACATCATACACTGTTGCTTACAATCTTTCCGTTGGAATCATTAAAGAAAACTCTTTGTCCAGTTTGAGGTGAGTATTTTTAGACTTTTACTCAAGCAGTACTTTACGAGGTGATTTACTTTTACTTGTGTCATTTTCTTTTAAGTTATCTTTACTTTTACTCAAGTATGAAAATGGGCTACTTTTTCCACCACTGAGGATACATCCAGAGCTCCTGAAGAAAACATAACTCATAATCTCTTAGCAGGGGCTGGGAAATAGGATTCAGCAGCACTGTGCTAGTTTACTGTTAACAAACTCGTGTTTTCCCTTCTATACTCACATTCTTAAAATACAACAGTTGTTTGGCTCTTTGCACCTCAATGAAATCAGATATTCCACTAATTGGGCGGCATTTAGACTAGTGGGTAGAGTGTTGGGCCATAACTTCAAAGGTTGCTAGATTAAATCCCCGAGCTGCCAAGGTAAAAATCTGTCGTTCTGCCCCTGAACAAGGCAGATAACCCATTGTTCCTAGGCTGTCATTGTAAATAATAATTTGTTCTAAACTGACTTGCCTAGTTAAATAAAAAATAAATAATTAATGCTATAAATAATTAGACTGCTTCACTATTACTTAAACGTTTTATATCAAACTAAATTACTGGAACGCTATCACAAATGATTGTCTCTATTCCTCCTATAATTCACTTATTTGCAAGCATTTGTTCTATCATACAGTACAGACACAGTTTACATAGTGCCAGTGTCACCTGGCTGAGAGGAGCAGGGCTCTCAAAGGGCAGGCCTGGCCATCTGGATGGACTATCAGCAGAGGTTAATGCCACGACATCATCATTACTCGACACATTGGAGTTTAGCAAAGGTTACAACGATTCACCGCAATTATCTGCTGCAACACATGTAGGAAATATGGCTCCATTGACGGAACAGCTTTGGGAATCTAGCCAATTACCAAAACCAATGTCACATGTAGTGGGGTAGTACAACTAATTACTGAGAGAAGGCTTTAGTCAACTCAGAACAACATGATGGATTTTGTTATTTAGACGCTGTATGTTAGTAATGAAATTGGTAGCTAACACTTTTTGATATCATAATATGCCCTACTAGACACATACGATAGACATCAGTGCACATAAGAATAAGAGGATCCTGGAAAATACCTGTCATTGGGTTTTACCAACACATTTAGAGATGAACACTGTTGACTCGCATTAGCCATTATGTCCAAACATGAGAACAGTTTGGTTGAGATTATGATGGATCTGACTGGTCCCACTGAATGCATCATACATACAGCACACCCGGCCTGGTCTCCTCTACACGTCTCCTCACCAGACCTGCTATGTCTATTTCATTTTCCATAAACCATTTCATTTGAACTGTGCACATGGAAGAGTGTAACACGTCATAATTGTGTCAATGTGGAGTTCAAATGTGTTTGTTTTTTAAAGGTGTTTTATATTCATACTCATCGGCAGGCAGGGCTAAACATGACACCTTGTTAGAACATAACCTACATCACTTAGCAGCATGGTTGTTTTACACGACACCTACATCACTTAGCAGCATGGTTGTTTTACAGGTACAGCTAAATCACTTAGCAGCATGGTTGTTTTACAGGTACAGCTACATCACTTAGCAGCATGGTTGTTTTACAGGTACAGCTACATCACTTAGCAGCATGGTTGTTTTACAGGTACAGCTAAATCACTTAGCAGCATGGTTGTTTTACAGGTACAGCTAAATCACTTAGCAGCATGGTTGTTTTACAGGTACAGCTACATCACTTAGCAGCATGGTTGTTTTACAGGTACAGCTAAATCACTTAGCAGCATGGTTGTTTTACAGGTACAGCTAAATCACTTAGCAGCATGGTTGTTTTACAGGTACAGCTAAATCACTTAGCAGCATGGTTGTTTTACAGGTACAGCTAAATCACTTAGCAGCATGGTTGTTTTACAGGTACAGCTAAATCACTTAGCAGCATGGTTGTTTTACAGGTACAGCTAAATCACTTAGCATCATGGTTGTTTTACAGGTACAGCTAAATCACTTAGCAGCATGGTTGTTTTACAGGTACAGCTAAATCACTTAGCATCATGGTTGTTTTACAGGTACAGCTAAATCACTTAGCAGCATGGTTGTTTTACAGGTACAGCTAAATCATGGTCCCATGATGTATATACCTCCGTACAATTGTTTGTACAGATTAACGTGGTACCTTCAGGCATTTGGAAATTGCTCCCAATGATGAACCAGCCTTGTGGAGGTCTACAATATTATTTCTGAGGTCTTGGCTTATTTCTTTGATTTTCCAATAATATTAAGCAAAGAGGCACTGAGTTTGATGGTAGGCCTTGAAATACATCCACGGGTACACCTCCAATTGACTCAAATGATGTCATTTAGAAGCCTCTAAAGCCATGACATCATTTTCTGAATTTTCCAAGCTGTTTAAAGGCACAGTCAACTTAGTGTATGTCAACTTCTGACCCACTGGAATTGTGATACAGTGAATTATAAATTAAATCTGTCTGTAAATAATTTTTGGAAAAATGACTTGTCATGTACAAAGTAGATGTCCTAACCGACTTGCCAAAACTATAGTTTGTTAACAAGAAATTTGTGGAGTGGTTGAAAACGTGTTTTAATGACTCCAACCTAAGTGTATGTAAACTTCCGACTTCAACTCCATGTGAATATGCTATTTACTGACTCCAGCTCAGCATTCAACACCATACTGTCCTCAAAGCTCATCACTAAGTTTAGGACCCTGGGATAAACACCTCCTGTGCAACTGGATCCTGGACTCCATGTTCACTCATGACTGCAAGGGACTCCAACACCATCATTAAGTTTGCCGATGACACAAAAGTGGTTGGCCTGACTACCAACAACAATGAGACAGCCTATAAAGAGGTCAGGGACCTGACCACGTTGTGCAAGGACAAAAACTTCTACCTCAACGTGATCAAAACAAAGGTGATGATTTCAGGAAAAGAAGGACCCATTCTCATTGACGGGCTGTAGTGGAGAAGGTTGCGAGCTTCAAGTTCCTTGGTGTCCACATTACTAACTAACTAACTAACATGGTCCAAGCACAGCAAGCACAGCAAGACAGTTGTGAAGAGGGCACGACAGAACCTATTCCCCTCAGGAGACTGAAAAGATTTGGCATGGGTCCTCAGATCCTAAAAGGTTCTACAGCTGCACCATGCCTGGTATGGTAGCTGATCGACCTCCAAAAAATTGCCAAATACTCCCCAATCTTAGACTGTTCTTTATGTTACCACATGGCAAGCGGTACCGGAGCACCAAGTCTAGGTCCAAGAGGCTTCTAAACAGCTTGTAACCCCAAGCCATAAGACTCCTGAAAATCTAATAAAATGGCTACACAGACTGTTTGCTTTGTCCCCCCCCCCTTATCATCTATGCATAGGCTCTTTCATAACTCTACCTACATGTACATATTACCTCAATTACCTTTATGAATATGCCCGGTGTCAGTAAACGTTTGCTAAAAAGCGTAACAAAATTGTTGCCAGCAGATCTGGTAAGGCTGTTTTCATGTTATCTAGAGGTAAATAAATCATCATCCAGAGCTTCAAGTGTACACTATGATAGCAAAATGAAATGGGTGGGGCTAAAGTTTAATAAGAGGGTGTGAACGATGCTGTATGGGTGGGGCTAAAGTTTAATAAGAGGGTGTGAACGATGCTGAATGGGTGTAGACAAAGAAGAACTCTTCACTAGATACCAAAATATTCGAAGGCCATTTTCTCAAAAGTGAGTTTACAAGTTATTAATAATCAACTTTCAAAGCAGTTGGTCAGAAATGCAGTGTTTGATATACCATTTTGGAGATCTGAGTGAAATATTTGACAGATTAAAATCATTTACAAATGTAGAAATAGGGGGACTCTTATAGCAACGACTATGGTGGGTTGCTAATATGACCAGGATTGTGTCTTTGGCTTCTAGACAATGAAAGAAAATTGATATGAAAAAAATAACATGAGAGAAATGCTGGTTAATGGCATGAGGGAGTTTTTATCAAATAATTGCCTACGCGTTTCGATGGGTTGGATTGTGGCACGGCTACTTTGAAGCAAGGAAAAACATGCCTCATTATTTGAACTAAAAATGGTCAGGTTTCAAAGACTTATACTGCCTCAATTTCACATTGCCAGTGGTAGGTGATGTGCTGATAGTGAATGGTAGGTAGGCTATATAGCTTGTACATCTTAATGGACAATGAGAGGCGCACTTTACGAGTTGGGATTGAGAAATCTGTATTTTATTTTTATAGTAGCCACCAAAGTTTTTACACACGATTGCATTTACAATTTGTATTTGCTGCACAATGACTGGGCTTACAAAAGTCTCTGTATGCTGTCTGACAGGTAGTAGACTATTCATCTCCTCTAACTAGTCTCTGTATGCTGTCTGACAGGTAGTAGACTATTCATCTCCTCTAACTAGTCTCTGTATGCTGTCTGACAGGTGGTAGACTCTCTGGACTCTCTGTCTGGACTCTCTGTCTGGACTCTCTGTCTGGACTCTCTGCCTGGACTCTCTGGACTCTCTGCCTGGACACTCTGCCTGGACTCTCTGTCTGGACTCTCTGCCTGGACTCTCTGCCTGGACTCTCTGCCTGGACTCTCTGCCTGGACTCTCTTTCTGGACTCTGCCTGGGCCTAACTCTGTCTGGCCTGGACTCTCTGCCACTCTCTGCCTGGACTCTCTGCCTGGACTCTCTGTCTGGACTCTCTGACTCTCTCTGGACTGTCTGGCCTGGACTCCTCTGCCTCAACACTCGGCCTGGACCATCTGCCTGACTCTCTGGACTCTCTGCCTGGACACTCTGTCTGGACTCTCTGCCTGGACTCTCTGCCTGGACTCTCTGCCTGGACTCTCTGTCTGGACTCTCTGTCTGGACTCTCTGCCTGAACACTCGGCCTGGACTATCTGCCTGGACTCTCTGGACTCTCTGCCTGGACACTCTAACTGGACTCTCTGTCTGGACTCTCTGCCTGGACTCTCTGCCTGGACTCTCTGTGTGGACTATCTGTCTGGACTCTCTGTCTGGACTCTCTGTCCGGACTCTCCTCTACCTGCTGCAGTACAGTACTGTAATAAGGAATGGGAGCAGTGATAACATTTGATTTAAACAAAACATCTTGTGTGTTTGTCTTTCATTAGGGGACAAAGAGACAGAACTATAAGCAGATGGAGGTGGCTTATGTCTCCTTGGTACCCTGCTGGGAGGACCAGGAACCAAGCCAACGCCATACACACATGGGCACACACACACACACGCATGCAGGCAGGCAGGCAGACACACACACACACACACACACACACACACACACACACACACACACACACACACACACACACACACACACACACACACACACACACACACACACACACACACACACACACACACACACACACACACACACACACACACACACACACACACACACACGCGCACAGGCACAGGCAATGTCCACACCAGCACACACACATGGGCACGCTCACAACCACACTCTCTCTCAAACACACACATTCAAACCTCAAGACACACCAACTCTTAAAATTCAAACAACCTCCCATCTGCCAATGACAATTTCGAGGCGCTACAGAAAATCCCTCACAGGGCTAATGTTAGCTTGGTTCCATATGCGATGAGTCAGTAACGCAGAATACAACACCATAAAAGCCCCAGGTTAAATCCCTTAAATATCTCCATCATGATTAAAATCCAACAGAAATAAACTCTAAAATGGGGAAACATACACGTTGTTTTGTTGTCAGTGTCATGGTTGGTATAATCTTCTCTTGCAGCAGAAAATAATTGCTGATTATGTACGGTGCAACCTTCTCGGTTTCTGATTCTCAGCTAGCGAGCAGTGTGCGATGGTGAGATGGTCGTAAGTTTGCTTTCCTCTCTCTGTCTTGGTGCGAAGGCAATCTCTGTTGATCAGTGGGAGAGAGGAGCCCCATGCTAGGAAAAAACAAGAGCTTTACCCAATGTTCATTTCTAACTCACTGGATGTTGGAAGAGTCGATTAGCACAGGAGGTTTCCTTGATCCTCAGTGCACCCATGTCACTTCCTAAGTTTTTGTTTTTCACATGATAAAAACACTGTAAGAAATACTTTCTGAAAGACTTTAGAACCTTGTACTGTCATAACACCGTCCTTACCTAAACCGTGTTGGAGACAACATGAGCTACTCTAAACTCTATTATCCATCCTTTACCTAAACCGTGTTGGAGACAACATGAGCTACTCTAAACTCTTATTAATCCATCCTTTACCTAAACCATGTTGAGACAACATGAGCTACTCTAAACTCATACATCCATCCTTTACCTAAACCATGTTGGAGACAACATGAGCTACTCTAAACTCTATTATCCATCCTTTACCTAAACCGTGGTTGGAGACAAATATGAGCTACTCTAAACTCTATTATCCATCCTTTACTAAACCATATTGGAGACAACTGACTTCTAAACTCTATTATCCATCCTTTACCTAAACCGTGTTGGAGACAACATGAGCTACTCTAAACTCTATTGTCCATCCTTTACCTAAACCGTGTTGGAGACAACATGAGCTACTCTAAACTCTATTATCCATCCTTTACCTAAACCGTGTTGGAGACAACATGAGCTACTCTAAACTCTATTATCCATCCTTTACCTAAACCGTGTTGGAGACAACATGAGCTACTCTAAACTGTAATGTCTGTCCTTTACCTAAACCATGTTGGAGACAACATGAGCTACTCTAAACTGTAATGTCCGTCCTTTACCTAAACCATGTTGGAGACAACATGAGCTACTCTCAAATATGTCCACGAGTCGTATTGTGACAACTCTGTGGTGTTTCTGTGCTTTTCTGTTAAGCCCTGTAACATCTTAATCCAGACAGAGAAACAGAGTTTACCTAAACTCATTAAATTAGATATTCATGCTAGAACACTGTTATGGTTCTCTTTTGTTTCCCTGCAATAAAATCATTAATTTCCATTTTTTGCCTCCACTACTAAAAGTATTGGTATATTAAGGAATTTCTGAAACTCATATATAGGACTAAGATGGCCACGCTGCTGGAATTATTAAACCATGTGGTGAGAGTTTATGTGATTCCCAACTACTTTACTAGGAGTGAGTGATGAGATACATATAGCAACTACTTTACTAGGAGTCAGTGATGATACAGATTCCCAACTACTTTATTAGGAGTCAGTGATGAGATACAGATTCCCAACTACTTTACTAGGAGTTAGTGATGAGATACACATTCCCAAGTACGTTACTAGGAGTCAATGATGAGATACAGATTCCCAACTATTTACTAAGAGTCAGTGATGAGATACAGATTCCCAAGTACTTTTCTAAGAGTCAGTGATGAGATACAGATTGCCAAATTCTTTACTAGGAGTCAGTAATGAGATATAGATTCCCAACTACTTTAATAGAGCAGTGATGGGATACAGATTCCCCAACTCCTTTTCTGAGAGGGGAGCTGAAGAGACAGAGAGAGAGAGAGAGCAAGAGAGAGAGAGAGAGAGAGAGAGCGTAGTCAGTGCTTTCATTAATTCCATGTGTTTCTATAAGAGAGGATCATAGCATGACCTTTGCATGATCCATCATTTTGTCTCTTTATGCAGGAGGCCGACTAGATCCAAGCTGACACCAGACTCCCGCAGGGGCAATTATGGCCTAAATGAACTGGGCAACAACTTGGTAAACTTGCTCTACATCTCAGTGAGAAAAGAGGAGAAAATACAACACCAGACAGAAAAACCATAAACAGACTAATTTGACTTCAGGGCATTTTCTAGAAATCATTAAAGCTTTACCATTAGCTTTAATAGTTTGAGCGAACAATTAAAGCAAAATGGGTCTGGTTTGTTTGAAAGAGGTAGGATCTCTTTGGCTCTTTTTATTCATTGTGATCTTAAATAACTCAAGACAGAAGAGGCTTGAATACAATTTCGATGTGCATCACATTAGTTGTATTTTGGGATGAAGAGCCCTGCCCTATTTCATTTCTTAGAACATCTCTATGGAGTTGTCTCATGTTCTATTGTTTCAGTGTTTGTTTGACAGCTCTCTAGACCAGTAGTATACGCTGGTTGACAAAACATCATCAGTAATGCCACTCACATTGGCATGGGGAGGAGCAGGTGAATGTGGGCTTTAAATGTTTCAGCCCTCCACTAACTGCCATGCATCTTTAAATACTGCTCTCTCCTCACTTAATTATTTCGAGCACAACATCTAACTACGCCCGGTAGAGCTTCTATATTACAGACTCTCTCACTCGCATCTTCACAGCTTCGCAACGCACAAATCTCTCCACTATCACTCTTGAATGTTAATCACAGTTACAATGCAGTGGTTTTGATTTAATAAGCAAGCTGGAGGTTATATACGCTCACTGTGGATAATGGATACACTCTGAGACGGATAACCTTGATCATCTCAACGATAACCTCCATGAATTCTATGCATTTCCCCAATGTACTCACACATGCACGCACGCCCGCACGCACACACACACACACACACACACACACACACACACACACACGCACACACACACACACACACACACACACACACACACACACACACACACACACACACACGCCCGCACGCACACACGCACGCACACACGCACACACACACACACACACACACACACACACACACACACACACACACACACACACACACACACACACACACACACACACACACACACACACACACACACACACACACACACGCACACACGCACACACACGCACACACACACACACACACACACGCACACACACGCACACACATACTCACTCAACTCAGAAACACACGCACGCATGCCCGCACTCGCACACACACGCACACGCACACACACACACACACACACACACACACACACACACACACACACACACACACACACACACGCACACACACACACGCACACACGCACACACACACACGCACACACGCACACACATACTCACTAACGCAGAAACACACACGCACGCCTGCACACACACCAACCCCGTATGGGACGACAGTGGAGGCAGGAGAAGCAGGTTTGACAAGTTCTCTAGTCTCCAGAGTCATGGTGTCGGAACATACATGCTCCTGTCATGAGAAGTCATAACAGCTTGTGTCAACAGGCATATGACTGTCATGACAGGCCGTAGCGAGCATCGTGACATCCTGGATAAAGAAACATTTGACTGTATGAAGTGCATGTACTGTAATAAGGGGCAGATATGACGCACACACATCACACATAATTATAAGCTGTAATGACAAGGCGCTGCATGGCAATGCATTGTGGGACAAATTTGGCATGATGAGGGTGATGGTTTATGTCAAGATGTTTTCTCTCTCCCAAGCCAAATCCATAATAATTTCCACAGAGTTGAGAGGATGACATGTATGGAGTTATGTGAAATGTATATTTTGATTTTGATGACAAAGTTTGTGCCACTACGACCTGTCAATCTAAAGATGATAAGTGTAGAGTTGTCTTGTATAGTTCAGCATTATACTGAACATTTGATTACTGTATAGACAGAGAGAAGTGGATGATCATTTCTCTGGGGTTTCCTCTTATCGTGTCTCTAGGTGATACAGATACTACCCTCCTTTATGTGAGTTTGTTAACCTAACAAAGACTACATTTAACTTGTCTTCCCCCCTGTGAGAAAAATCATTTTGTCAGGGTTCTTGTCTTTAAGCCAGAGATCTGTACAGACTGAGACTATTCTCCAATCCCCTTTATCCACACAGTGTGACAAGTCTGGAAACTACTGCGGCTAGACAGAAATCTACAGGGATAAAATACTGAATTATTTCCTCAACCTGCTGCTTATTTTTTTGTTTTTAAATCCTCTATAATGTGTTTGTTTTCTGTACTGCATGGGCAGAGTTCCAAAACAGAATATGTTGAAGTTGAAAACCTCTTTTTCAGAAAGAGACATGCTAAGAAAAGCTCCAACTCACACCCTCAGACACATAGATCCCCCTGAACATAGCTGACTTTCCAACTCACACCCTCAGACATAGATCCCCTGATGGAAGCTGACTTTCCAACTCACACCCCTCAAGACACATAGATCCCCTGATGGAAGCTGACTTTCCAACTCACACCCTCAGACACATAGATCCCCTGATGAAGCTGACTTTCAACTCACCCTCAGACACATAGATCCCCTGATGGAAGCTGACTTTCCAACTCACACCCTCAGACATAGATCCCCTGATGGAAGCTGACTTTCCAACTCACACCCTCAGACACATAGATCCCTGGATCAGACACATAGAAGCTGACTTTCCAACTCACACCCTCAGACATAGATCCCCTGATGGAAGCTGACTTTCCAACTCACACCCTCAGACACATAGATCCCTGATGGAAGCTGACTTTCCAACTCACACCCTCAGACACATAGATCCCCTGATGGAAGCTGACTTTCCAACTCACACCCTCAGACACATAGATCCCCTGATGGAAGCTGACTTTCCAATCACCCTCAGACACATAGGAGAGCTGACTTTCCAACTCACACCCTCAGACACATAGATCCCTGATGGAAGCTGACTTTCCAACTCACACCCTCAGACATAGATCCCTGATGGAAAGCTGACTTTCCAACTCACACACCTCAGACACATAGATCCCTGATGGAAGCTGACTTTCCAACTCACACCCTCAGACACATAGATCCCCTGATGGAAGCTGACTTTCCAACTCACACCCTCAGACACATAGATCCCCTGATGGAAGCTGACTTTCCAACTCACACCCTCAGACACATAGATCCCCTGATGGAAGCTGACTTTCCAACTCACACCCTCAGACACATAGATCCCTGATGGAAGCTGACTTTCCAACTCACACCCTCAGACACATAGATCCCCTGATGGAAGCTGACTTTCCAACTCACACCCTCAGACACATAGATCCCCTGATGGAAGCTGACTTTCCAACTCACACCCTCAGACACATAGATCCCCTGATGGAAGCTGACTTTCCAACTCACACCCTCAGACACATAGATCCCCTGATGGAAGCTGACTTTCCAACTCACACCCTCAGACACATAGATCCCCTGATGGAAGCTGACTTTCAACTCACACCCTCAGACACATAGATCCCCTGATGAGCTGACTTTCCAACTCACCTCAGACACATAGATCCCCTGATGGAAGCTGACTTTCCAACTCACACCCTCAGACACATAGATCCCCTGATGGAAGCTGACTTTCCAACTCACACCCTCAGACACATAGATCCCTGATGGAAGCTGACTTTCCAACTCACACCCTCAGACACATAGATCCCCTGATGGAACCGACTTTCCAACTCACACCCTCAGACACATAGATCCCCTGATGGAAGCTGACTTTCCAACTCACACCCTCAGACACATAGATCCCCTGATGGAAGCTGACTTTCCAACTCACACCCTCAGACACATAGATCCCCTGATGGAAGCTGACTTTCCAACTCACCCTCAGACACATAGATCCCCTGATGGAAGCTGACTTTCCCAACTCACACCCTCAGACATAGATCCCTGATGGAAGCTGACTTTCCAACCACCTCAGACACATAGATCCCCTGATGGAAGCTGACTTTCAACTCACACCCTCAGACACATAGATCCCCTGATGGAAGCTGACTTTCCAACTCACACCCTCAGACACATAGATCCCCTGATGGAAGCTGACTTTCCAACTCACACCCTCAGACACATAGATCCCCTGATGGAAGCTGACTTTCCAACTCACACCCTCAGACACATAGATCCCCTGATGGAAGCTGACTTTCCAACTCACACCCTCAGACACATAGATCCCCTGATGGAAGCTGACTTTCCAACTCACACCCTCAGACACATAGATCCCCTGATGGAAGCTGACTTTCCAACTCACACCTCAGACACATAGATCCTTGATGGAAGCTGACTTTCAACTCACCCTCAGACACATAGATCCCCTGATGGAAGCTGACTTTCCAACTCACACCCTCAGACACATAGATCCCTGATGGAAGCTGACTTTCCAACTCACACCCTCAGACACATAGATCCCCTGATGGAAGCTGACTTTCCAACTCACACCCTCAGACACATAGATCCCCTGATGGAAGCTGACTTTCCAACTCACACCCTCAGACACATAGATCCCCTGATGGAAGCTGACTTTCAACTCGGCCACCCTCAGACACATAGATCCCCTGATGAAGCTGACTTTCCAACTCACACCCTCAGACACATAGATCCCCTGATGGAAGCTGACTTTCCAACTCACACCCTCAGACACATAGATCCCTGATGGAAGCTGACTTTCCAACTCACACCAGACACATAGATCCCCTGATGGAAGCTGACTTTCCAACTCACACCTCAGACACATAGATCCCCTGATGGAAGCTGACTTTCCAACTCACACCCTCAGACACATAGATCCCCTGATGGAAGCTGACTTTCCAACTCACACCCTCAGACATAGATCCTGATGGAAGCTGACTTTTTTCCAACTGATCACTTTCCAACTCAGACACATAGATCCCCTGATGGAAGCTGACTTTCCAACTCACACCCTCAGACACATAGATCCCCTGATGGAGCTTATCTTTCCTAACCCACACCTGCATTTACATAGATCTCTGATGGAAGCTGATCTTCCAACTCACACCCTCAGACACATAGATCCCCTGATGGAAGCTTTACTTTCCAACTCACACCCTCAGACACATAGATCCCCTGATGGAAGCTGACTTTCCAACTCACACCCTCAGACACATAGATCCCCTGATGGAAGCTGACTTTCCAACTCACACCCTCAGACACATAGATCCCCTGATGGAAGCTGACTTTCCAACTCACACCCTCAGACACATAGATCCCCTGATGGAAGC
>NW_025748876.1:0-30006 GCF_021184085.1 Oncorhynchus gorbuscha
CCTCTCTGCTTTAGGGTAAAGGGTTTACATCTCTCTCTCTCTCTCTTCCTCACTGCTTTAGGGTAAAGGGTTTACATCTTTTCTCTCTCTCTCTCTTCCTCTCTGCTCTAGGGTAAAGGGCTTACATCTCTCTCTCTTCTCTTCCTCTCTGCTTTAGGGTAAAGGGTTTACATCTCCCTCTCTCTCTCTTCTCTCTCTCTCTCTCTTCCTCTCTGCTCTAGGGTAAAGGGCTTACATCTCTCTCTCTCTCTCTCTCTCTCTCTCTCTCTCTCTCTCTTCCTCTCTGCTTTAGGGTAAAGGGTTTACATCTCTCTCTCTCTCTCTCTCTCTCTCTCTCTCTCTCTCTCTCTCTCTCTCTCTCTCTCTCTCTCTCTCTTCCTCTCTGCTTTAGGGTAAAGGGTTTACATCTCTCTCTCTCTCTCTCTCTCTCTCTCTCTCTCTCTCTCTCTCTCTCTCTCTCTCTCTCTCTCTCTCTCTCTCTCCTCTCTGCTTCAGGGTAAAAGGGTTTACATCTCTCTCTCTCTCTCTCTCTTCCTCTCTGCTCTAGGGTAAAGGGTTTACATCTCCCTCTCTCTTCCCTCTCTCTCTCTCTTCCTCTCTGCTTTAGGGTAAAGGGTTTACATCTCTCTCTCTCTCTCTCTCTCTCTCTCTCTCTCTCTCTCTCTCTCTCTCTCTCTCTCTCCTCTCTGCTTTAGGGTAAAGGGTTTACATCTCTCTCTCTCTCTCTCTCTCTCTCTCTCTCTCTCTCTCTCTCTCTCTCTCTCTCTCTCTCTCTCTCTCTCTTCCTCTCTGCTTCAGGGTAAAGGGTTTACATCTCTCTCTCTCTCTCTTCCTCACTGCTTTAGGGTAAAGGGTTTACATCTTTCTCTCTCTCTCTCTCTTCCTCTCTGCTCTAGGGTAAAGGGCTTACACATCTCTCTCTCTCTCTCTCTCTCTCTCTCTCTCTCTCTTCCTCTCTGCTTTAGGGTAAAGGGTTTACATCTCCCTCTCTCTCTCTTCCTCTCTCTCTCTCTCTTCCTCTCTGCTCTAGGGTAAAGGGCTTACATCTCTCTCTCTCTCTCTCTCTCTCTCTCTTCCTCTCTGCTTTAGGGTAAAGGGTTTACATCTCTCTCTCTCTCTCTCTCTCTCTCTCTCTCTCTCTCTCTCTCTCTCTCTCTCTCTCTCTCTCTTCCTCTCTGCTTTAGGGTAAAGGGTTTACATCTCTCTCTCTCTCTCTCTCTCTCTCTCTCTCTCTCTTCCTCTCTGCTTCAGGGTAAAGGGTTTACATCTCTCTCTCTCTCTCTCTCTTCCTCTCTGCTCTAGGGTAAAGGGTTTACATCTCCCTCTCTCTCTCTTCCTCTCTCTCTCTCTCTTCCTCTCCTTCCTCTCTGCTTTAGGGTAAAGGGTTTACATCTCTCTCTCTCTCTCTCTCTCTCTCTCTCTCTCTCTCTCTCTCTCTCTCTCTCTCTCTCTTCCTCTCTGCTTTAGGGTAAAGGGTTTACATCTCTCTCTCTCTCTCTCTCTCTCTCTCTCTCTCTCTCTCTCTCTCTCTCTCTCTCTCTCTCTTCCTCTCTGCTTCAGGGTAAAGGGTTTACATCTCTCTCTCTCTCTCTCTCTCTCTCTCTCTCTCTCTCTCTCTCTCTCTCTCTCTTCCTCTCTGCTCTAGGGTAAAGGGTTTACATCTCCCTCTCTCTCTCTCCTCTCTCTCTCTCTCTCTCTCTCTCTCTCTCTTCCTCTCTGCTTTAGGGTAAAGGGTTTACATCTCCCTCTCTCTCTCTCTCTCTCTCTCTCTCTCTCTCTCTCTCTCTCTCTCTCTCTTCCTCTCTGCTTTAGGGTAAAGGGTTTACATCTCTCTCTCTCTCTCTCTCTCTCTCTCTCTCTCTCTCTCTCTCTCTCTCTCTCTCTCTCTCTCTCTCTCTCTCTCTCTCTTCCTCTCTGCTTCAGGGTAAAGGGTTTACATCTCTCTCTCTCTCTCTCTCTTCCTCTCTGCTCTAGGGTAAAGGGTTTACATCTCCCTCTCTCTCTCTTCCTCTCTCTCTCTCTCTCTCTCTCTCTCTCTCTCTCTCTCTCTCTCTCTCTCTCTCTTCCTCTCTGCTTTAGGGTAAAGGGTTTACATCTCCCTCTCTCTCTCTCTCTCTCTCTCTCTCTCTCTCTCTCTCTCTCTCTCTCTCTCTCTCTCTCTCTCTCTCTCTCTCTCTCTCTCTTCCTCTCTGCTTTAGGGTAAAGGGTTTACATCTCTCTCTCTCTCTCTCTCTCTCTCTCTCTCTCTCTCTCTCTCTCTCTCTCTCTCTCTCTCTCTCTCTCTCTCTTCTCTCTCTCTTCAGGGTAAAGGGTTTACATCTCTCTCTCTCTCTCTCTTCTTCCTCTCTGCTCTAGGGTAAAGGGTTTACATCTCCCTCTCTCTCTCTTCCTCTCTCTCTCTCTCTCTCTCTCTCTTCTCTCTCTCTCTCTCTCTCTCTCTTCCTCTCTCTCTGCTTTAGGGTAAAGGGTTTACATCTCTCTCTCTCTCTCTCTCTCTCTCTCTCTCTCTCTCTCTCTCTCTCTCTCTCTCTCTCTCTCTCTCTCTCTTCCTCTCTGCTTCAGGGTAAAGGGTTTACATCTCTCTCTCTCTCTCTCTCTTCCTCTCTGCTCTAGGGTAAAGGGTTTACATCTCCCTCTCTCTCTCTTCCTCTCTCTCTCTCTCTTCCTCTCTGCTTTAGGGTAAAGGGTTTACATCTCTCTCTCTCTCTCTCTCTCTCTCTCTCTCTCTCTCTCTCTCTCTCTCTCTCTCTCTCTCTCTCTCTTCCTCTCTGCTTTAGGGTAAAGGGTTTACATCTCTCTCTCTCTCTCTCTCTCTCTCTCTCTCTCTCTCTCTCTCTCTCTCTCTCTTCCTCTCTGCTTCAGGGTAAGGGTTTACATCTCTCTCTCTCTCTCTCTCTCTCTCTCTCTCTCTCTCTCTCTCTCTCTCTCTTCCTCTCTGCTCTAGGGTAAAGGGTTTACATCTCCCTCTCTCTCTTCCTCTCTCTCTCTCTCTTCCTCTGCTCTAGGGTAAAGGGTTTACATCTCTCTCTCTCTCTCTCTCTCTCTCTCTCTCTCTCTCTCTCTCTCTCTCTCTCTCTCTCTCTCTCTCTCTTCCTCTCTGCTCTATGGTAAAGGGTTTACATCTCTCTCTCTCTCTCTCTCTCTCTCTCTCTCTCTCTCTCTCTCTCTCTCTCTCCTCTCTGCTCTAGGGTAAAGGGTTTACATCTCTCTCTCTCTCTCTCTCTCTCTCTCTCTCTCTCTCTCTCTCTTCCTCTCTGCTTTAGGGTAAAGGGTTTACATCTCTCTCTCTCTCTCTCTCTCTCTCTCTCTCTCTCTCTCTCTCTCTCTCTCTCTCTCTCTCTCTCTTCCTCTCTGCTTTAGGGTAAAGGGTTTACATCTCTCTCTCTTCCTCTCTGCTTTAGGGTAAAGCCTATGGTCAGATGCTGCTGGACCTCAAACTGACCGGCTTACCAGACCTCAAGTCTCTGGTCGACTGAGACGGCGAGAGAGAGAAAGACCGAGAGAGAGGACAAATATATGAAGAAATATAGAGATGTATTGTTTGTCAATGGAGAATTCTCATGATATATCCTGGCTACATACAATTGATTCAGGACTGGAAGAGAGGGCAGCATTATCTCTGTGTGTCTCAAATGCACCTATTCCCTATGTAGTGCACTACTTTAGACCAGAACCCTATGGAACCCTATTCCCTATGTAGTGCACTACTTTTGATGCTCTGTATCATTAAACTATGTGTCGATCTTACTGCTGGGACTCGGATCCGTTTGTGAAGATGATGCTCTGTATCATTAAACTATGTGTCTATCTTATTGTGCATTTGGACAGACAACCACTACACTGACAGGAAGGAAGATACTGATGCTATATACCTTCTTCCTACTTCCTGTTGAAGGAAGATACTGATGCTATATACCTTCTTCCTGTTGAAGGAGGATTCTGTTCCTTCTGGTTCACTTCCTGTTGAAGGAGGATTCTGTTCCTTCTGGCCCACTTCCTGTTGAAGGAGGTTCTGTTCCTTCTGGCCCACTTCCTGTTGAAGGAGGATTGTGTTCCTTCTGGCTCACTTCCTGTTGAAGGAGGATTGTGTTCCTTCTGGCCCACTTCCTGTTGAAGGAGGATTGTTTTCCTTCTGGCCCACTTCCTGTTGAAGAAGGATTGTGTTCCTTCTGGCCCACTTCCTGTTGAAGGAGGATTGTGTTCCTTCTGGCCCACTTCCTGTTGAAGGAGGATTGTGTTCCTTCTGGCCCACTTCCTGTTGAAGGAGGATTGTGTTCCTTCTGGCTCACTTCCTGTTGAAGGAAGATTCTGTTCCTTCTGGCCCACTTCCTGTTGAAGGAGGATTCTGTTCCTTCTGGCCCACTTCCCGTTGAAGGAGGATTCTGTTCCTTCTGGCCCACTTCCCGTTGAAGGAGGATTCTGTTCCTTCTGGCCCACTTCCCGTTGAAGGAGGATTCTGTTCCTTCTGGCCCATTTCCCGTTGAAGGAGGATTGTGTTCCTTCTGGCCCACTTCCTGTTGAAGGAGGATTGTGTTCCTTCTGGCTCACTTCCTGTTGAAGGAGGAGTCTGTTCCTTCTGGCCCACATCCTGTTGAAGGAGGATTCTGTTCCTTCTGGCCCATTTCCTGTTGAAGGAGGATTCTGTTCCTTCTGGCCCACTTCCTGTTGAAGGAGGATTCTGTTCCTTCTGGCCCACTTCCTGTTGAAGAAGGATTCTGTTCCTTCTGGCCCACTTCCTGTTGAAGGAGGATTCTGTTCCTTCTGGCTCACTTCCTGTTGAAGGAGGATTCTGTTCCTTCTGGCTCACTTCCTGTTGAAGGAGGATTCTGTTCCTTCTGGCTCACTTCCTGTTGAAGAAGGATTCTGTTCCTTCTGGCTCACTTCCTGTTGAAGGAGGATTCTGTTCCTTCTGGCTCACTTTCTGTTGAAGGAGGATTCTGTTCCTTCTGGCCCACTTCCTGTTAAAGAAGGATTCTGTTCCTTCTGGCCCACTTCCTGTTGAAGGAGGATTCTGTTCCTTCTGGCCCACTTCCTGTTGAAGGAGGATTCTCTTCCTTCTGGCTCACTTCCTGTTGAAGGAGGATTCTGTTCCTTCTGGCTCACTTGCTTCAACGTTGGACAAACGACATATTTCTAGATGGTAGAAAGCGACAGAAGATGTTTTAAAAACGCTCCTTTGTTTTAGTTTCTCGTTTCAAAATATTATTTCCAAGAACACAACAAGCCGAGTTTTAAAGGACAACATCTACCAGAGTCTAAATGCATCTCAAATGGCACCCTATTCCCTACATAGTGCACTACTTAGGACCAGAGCCCTATAGAACCCTATTCCCTACATAGTGCACTACTTTAGACCAGAGCCCAATAGAACCCTATTCCCTACATAGTGCACTACTTTAGACCAGGGCCCTATTCCCTATATAGTGCACTACTTTAGACCAGAGCCCTATAGAACCCTATTCCCTACATAGTGCACTACTTTAGACCAGAGCCCTATAGAACCCTATTCCCTACATAGTGCACTACTTAGGACCAGAGCCCTATAGAACCCTATTCCCTACATAGTGCACTACTTTAGACTAGAGCCCTAGTAGCACTTCATTGCTACTGATGTGAGTGCTACAGTAGTCATTTAGGCAATCTTCAATCTTAGTCCTGTTTTGACACTTTGCCTGTTTGATGGTTCGTCGCAGGGCATAGCAGGATTTCTTAGAAGCGTCTGGATTAGTGTCCCGCTCCTTATAAGTGGCAGCTCTAGCCTTTAGCTCGGTGCGGATGTTGCCCGTAATCCATGGCTTCTGGTTGGGATTTGTACGTACAGTCACTGTGAGGACGACGTCGTCGATGCACTTATTGATGAAGCCGATGACTGAGGTGGTGTACTCCTCAACGCCATTGGATGAATCCCGGAACATATTCCAGTCTGTGCTAGCAAAACAGTCCTGTAGTGTAGCATCCGCGTCATCTGACCACTTCCGTATTGAGCGAGTCACTGGTACTTCCTGCTTTAGTTTTTGCTTGTAAGCAGGAATCAGGAGGATAGAATTACGGTCAGATTTGCAAAATGGAGGGCGAGGGAGAGCTTTGGATGTGTCTCTGTGTGTGGAGTAAAGGTGGTCTAGGATTTGTTTTCCTCTGGTTGAACATGTGACATGCTGGTAGAAATGAGGTAAAACGGATTTAAGTTTGCCTGCATTAAATTCCCTGGCCTCTAGGAGCGCCAATTCTGGATGAGCATTTTCTTGTTTGCTTATGGCCTTATACAGCTAGTTGAATGCTGTCTTAGTGCTAGCATCTGTTTGTGCTGTTAAATAGACGGCTAAGAATAATATATATGGAAACTCTCTTGATAAATAGTGTGGTCTACAGCTTATCATGAGGTTCTCTACCTCAGGCGAGCAATACCTCAAGACTTCCTTAATATTAGACATCGCGCACCAGCTGTTATTGACAAATAGATACCCACCCCCACCCCTCATCTTACCAGACGTAGCTGTTCTGTCTTGCCGATGGAAAACCCAGACAGTTCTATATTATCCGTGTCCTCGTTCAGCCACGACTTCGGGGAAACATAAGTTATAATAGTTTTTAATGTCCCGTTGGTAGGATGGTCTCGAACGGAGATCATCCAGTTCATACCGACTGTCTCACAAGTCTGTGTGTGTGTGTCTGTCTGTGTGTCTGTGTGTCTGTGTGTGTGTGTGTGTCTGTCTGTCTGTCTGTCTGTCTGTCTGTCTGTCTGTCTGTCTGTCTGTCTGTCTGTCTGTCTGTCTGTCTGTCTGTCTGTCTGTCTGTCTGTCTGTCTGTCTGTCTGTCTGTCTGTCTGTCTGTCTGTCTGTCTGTCTGTCTGTCTGTCTGTCTGTCTGTCTGTCTGTCTGTCTGTCTGTCTGTCTGTCTGTCTGTCTGTCTGTCTGTCTGTCTGTCTGTCTGTCTGTCTGTCTGTCTGTCTGTCTGTCTGTCTGTCTGTCTGTCTGTCTGTCTGTCTGTCTGTCTGTCTGTCTGTCTGTCTGTCTGTCTGTCTGTCTGTCTGTCTGTCTGTCTGTCTGTCTGTCTGTCTGTCTGTCTGTCTGTCTGTCTGTCTGTCTGTCTGTCTGTCTGTCTGTCTGTCTGTCTGTCTGTCTGTCTGTCTGTCTGTCTGTCTGTCTGTCTGTCTGTCTGTCTGTCTGTCTGTCTGTCTGTCTGTCTGTCTGTCTGTCTGTCTGTCTGTCTGTCTGTCTGTCTGTCTGTCTGTCTGTCTGTCTGTCTGTCTGTCTGTCTGTCTGTCTGTCTGTCTGTCTGTCTGTCTGTCTGTCTGTCTGTCTGTCTGTCTGTCTGTCTGTCTGTCTGTCTGTCTGTCTGTCTGTCTGTCTGTCTGTCTGTCTGTCTGTCTGTCTGTCTGTCTGTCTGTCTGTCTGTCTGTCTGTCTGTCTGTCTGTCTGTCTGTCTGTCTGTCTGTCTGTCTGTCTGTCTGTCTGTCTGTCTGTCTGTCTGTCTGTCTGTCTGTCTGTCTGTCTGTCTGTCTGTCTGTCTGTCTGTCTGTCTGTCTGTCTGTCTGTCTGTCTGTCTGTCTGTCTGTCTGTCTGTCTGTCTGTCTGTCTGTCTGTCTGTCTGTCTGTCTGTCTGTCTGTCTGTCTGTCTGTCTGTCTGTCTGTCATAAAGCCCTGGAGCTCATTAGCTGTCTCCAGTCTTTGACACAGGAAGTCCAGGACCAAAAGGTCCAGCTGTTGACAGGAGTGACAAGTTAAAAGGAGGAAGGCCAGTCAGAAAAGAGTGTGTGAGAGACAGATTGGTGTGTGTTAGACAGATCGCTGTGTGAGTGTGTTAGACAGATCGCTGTGTGAGTGTGTTGGGGATAACAGAAAGGGATGATGACGGATGACATTTATCTCCCTTGAACTTCTCAACTGTGTGTGTGTGTGTGTGTGTGTGTGTGTGTGTGTGTGTGTGTGTGTGTGTGTGTGTGTGTGTGTGTGTGTGTGTGTGATTATATCCGCGGGTGGATTTAAGGTCAAGAAATATTGTGTGAATGAAGGGCAGTTGGCCGGCTGGTTGAATAAAGAGAAAACAAAACCTTATAAATGTCAAATGAACATCTAGAGGTTTTTCTTTCTTCATTTCAGGCTCTCTAAATAGATCTCACAGTCGTCAGAAATGTTTCAGAAATGTTGACATTTCGAAGTTGTCGCAAACATCACATTTCGAAGAAGGGTTATGTTTAGTTTAACTCTGAATGGTTTAGCTAAGGGTTAAAGGTTAGGAAGGTTTAGCTAAGGGTTAAAGTTTGGGCTTAAAACAGAAATATCAAAAAACAACTTTCTATTGATAGATTTAAAAACTTGCAACCTTTTAAATCAGAGGCAGATGTTTACGTCCATCCACCTTCCCCAACGCTCTGGCAAAACCGCCCTTTGGTCAATGTCCCCCCTCCCAGCCCAGGCCCTTTGGTCAATGTCCCCCCCCCCCCCCCCAGGCAGGACCCTTTGGTCCATGTGCCCCCAGCCCTGGCCCTGTGGTCCATGTCCCGCCCCCCAGCCCAGGCCCTGTGGTCCATGTCCCCCCTAACCCCAGCCCTGTGGGACGTAGTACTGTCTACTACTTTACTGTCGGACTGTCTACTACTTTACTGTGGGACGTAGTTCTGTCTACTACTTTACTGTGGGACTGTCTACTACTTTACTGTGGGACATAGTTCTGTCTACTACTTTACTGTGGGACGTAGTTCTGTCTACTACTTTACTGTGGGACTGTCTACTACTTTACTGTGGGACTGTCTACTACTTTACTGTGGGACTGTCTACTACTTTACTGTGGGACGTAGTTCTGTCTACTACTTTACTATGGGACGTAGTTCTGTCTACTACTTTACTGTGGGACGTAGTTCTGTCTACTACTTTACTGTGGGACTGTCTACTACTTTACTGTGGGACTGTCTACTACTTTACTGTGAGACGTGGTTCTGTCTACTACTTTACTGTGGGACGTGGTTCTGTCTACTACTTTACTGTGGGACGTGGTTCTGTCTACTACTTTACTGTGGGACGTAGTTCTGTCTACTACTTTACTGTGGGACGTAGTTCTGTCTACTACTTTACTGTGGGACGTAGTTCTGTCTACTACTTTACTGTGGGACTGTCTACTACTTTACTGTGGGACTGTCTACTACTTTACTGTGGGACTGTCTACTACTTTACTGTGGGACATAGTTCTGTCTACTACTTTACTGTGGGACTGTCTACTACTTTACTGTGGGACGTAGTTCTGTCTACTACTTTACTGTGGGACTGTCTACTACTTTACTGTGGGACGTAGTTCTGTCTGCTACTTTACTGTGGTACTGTCTACTACTTTACTGTGGGACATAGTTCTGTCTACTACTTTACTGTGGGACTGTCTACTACTTTACTGTGGGACGTGGTACTGGCTACTACTTTACTGTGGGACTGTCTACTACTTTACTGTGGGACATAGTTCTGTCTACTACTTTACTGTGGGACTGTCTACTACTTTACTGTGGGACGTAGTTCTGTCTACTACTTTACTGTGGGACATAGTTCTGTCTACTACTTTACTGTGGGACATAGTTCTGTCTACTACTTTACTGTGGGACGTAGTTCTGTCTACAACTTTACCGTGGGACGTAGTACTGTCTACTACTTTACTGTGGGACTGTCTACTACTTTACTGTGGGACGTAGTTCTGTCTACTACTTTACTGTGGGACGTAGTTCTGTCTACTACTTTACTGTGGGACGTAGTTCTGTCTACTACTTTACTGTGGGACGTAGTTCTGTCTACTACTTTACTGTGGGACGTAGTTCTGTCTACTACTTTACTGTGGGACGTAGTTCTGTCTACTACTTTACTGTGGGACTGTCTACTACTTTACTGTGGGACTGTCTACTACTTTACTGTGGGACATAGTTCTGTCTACTACTTTACTGTGGGACGTAGTACTGTCTACTACTTTACTGTGGGACTGTCTACTACTTTACTGTGGGACTGTCTACTACTTTACTGTCGGACTGTCTACTACTTTACTTTGGTACTGTCTACTACTTTACTGTGGTACTGGCTACTACTTTACTGTGGGACGTAGTACTGTCTACTACTTTACTGTGGGACGTAGTACTGTCTACTACTTTACTGTGGGACTGTCTACTACTTTACTGTGGGACTGTCTACTACTTTACTGTGGGACTGTCTACTACTTTATTGTGGGACGTAGTTCTGTCTACTACTTTACTGTGGGACATAGTACTGTCTACTACTTTACTGTGGGACTGTCTACTACTTTACTGTGGGACGTAGTTCTGACTACTACTTTACTGTGGGACTGTCTACTACTTTACTGTGGGACTGTCTACTACTTTACTGTGGGACGTAGTACTGCCTACTACTTTACTGTGGGACATAGTTCTGTCTACCACTTTACTGTGGGACATAGTACTGTCTACTACTTTACTGTAGTTCTGTCTACTACTTTACTGTCGTACTGTCTACTACTTTACTGTGGTACTGTCTACTACTTTACTGTGGGACATAGTTCTGTCTACTACTTTACTGTGGGACTGTCTACTACTTTACTGTGGGACGTAGTTCTGTCTACTACTTTACTGTAGTACTGTCTACTACTTTACTGTGGGACTTAGTACTGTCTACTACTTTACTGTGGGACTGTCTACTACTTCACTGTGGGACGTAGTTCTGTCTACTACTTTACTGTGGGACTGTCTACTACTTTACTGTGGGACTGTCTACTACTTTACTGTGGGACGTAGTTCTGTCTACTACTTTACTGTGGGACTGTCTACTACTTTACTGTGGGACGTAGTTCTGTCTGCTACTTTACTGTGGTACTGTCTACTACTTTACTGTGGGACATAGTTCTGTCTACTACTTTACTGTGGGACTGTCTACTACTTTACTGTGGGACGTGGTACTGGCTACTACTTTACTGTGGGACTGTCTACTACTTTACTGTGGGACATAGTTCTGTCTACTACTTTACTGTGGGACTGTCTACTACTTTACTGTGGGACGTAGTTCTGTCTACTACTTTACTGTGGGACATAGTTCTGTCTACTACTTTACTGTGGGACATAGTTCTGTCTACTACTTTACTGTGGGACGTAGTTCTGTCTACAACTTTACCGTGGGACGTAGTACTGTCTACTACTTTACTGTGGGACTGTCTACTACTTTACTGTGGGACGTAGTTCTGTCTACTACTTTACTGTGGGACGTAGTTCTGTCTACTACTTTACTGTGGGACGTAGTTCTGTCTACTACTTTACTGTGGGACGTAGTTCTGTCTACTACTTTACTGTGGGACGTAGTTCTGTCTACTACTTTACTGTGGGACGTAGTTCTGTCTACTACTTTACTGTGGGACTGTCTACTACTTTACTGTGGGACTGTCTACTACTTTACTGTGGGACATAGTTCTGTCTACTACTTTACTGTGGGACGTAGTACTGTCTACTACTTTACTGTGGGACTGTCTACTACTTTACTGTGGGACTGTCTACTACTTTACTGTCGGACTGTCTACTACTTTACTGTGGTACTGTCTACTACTTTACTGTGGGACGTAGTACTGTCTACTACTTTACTGTGGGACGTAGTACTGTCTACTACTTTACTGTGGGACTGTCTACTACTTTACTGTGGGACTGTCTACTACTTTATTGTGGGACGTAGTTCTGTCTACTACTTTACTGTGGGACATAGTACTGTCTACTACTTTACTGTGGGACGTAGTACTGTCTACTACTTTACTGTGGGACGTAGTACTGTCTACTACTTTACTGTGGGACTGTCTACTACTTTACTGTGGGACTGTCTACTACTTTATTGTGGGACGTAGTTCTGTCTACTACTTTACTGTGGGACATAGTACTGTCTACTACTTTACTGTGGGACTGTCTACTACTTTACTGTGGGACGTAGTTCTGACTACTACTTTACTGTGGGACTGTCTACTACTTTACTGTGGGACTGTCTACTACTTTACTGTGGGACGTAGTACTGCCTACTACTTTACTGTGGGACATAGTTCTGTCTACCACTTTACTGTGGGACATAGTACTGTCTACTACTTTACTGTAGTTCTGTCTACTACTTTACTGTCGTACTGTCTACTACTTTACTGTGGTACTGTCTACTACTTTACTGTGGGACATAGTTCTGTCTACTACTTTACTGTGGGACTGTCTACTACTTTACTGTGGGACGTAGTTCTGTCTACTACTTTACTGTAGTACTGTCTACTACTTTACTGTGGGACTTAGTACTGTCTACTACTTTACTGTGGGACTGTCTACTACTTCACTGTGGGACGTAGTTCTGTCTACTACTTTACTGTGGGACTGTCTACTACTTTACTGTGGGACTGTCTACTACTTTACTGTGGGACGTAGTTCTGTCTACTACATTACTGTGGGACGTAGTTCTGTCTACTACTTTACTGTGGGACGTAGTTCTGTCTACTACTTTACTATGGGACGTAGTTCTGTCTACTACTTTACTGTGGGACTGTCTACTACTTTACTGTGGGACTTAGTACCCACTGCTTCTTTAACAGAATGAAGCCAGCCAGCGCTGCCTGAGAAGCAGCTAGACAGTGTTCTAGTGTTCTAATACTCTTGTATTCTAGTGTTCTAGTGTTCTAGTACTCTAGTGTTCTAGTGTTCTAGTTCTCTAGTATTCTAGTGTTCTAGCTGTTATACCTTCTCTGTTATATTATAGACTTCAGATGACGGGATGTCGTCCAATCATGACAATTCAGTGTGTTCTGTAGAGCTCTAACAGTGAACAGAGTGTGTTCTGTAGAGCTCTAACAGTGAACAGAGTGTGTTCTGTAGAACTCTAACAGTGAACAGAGTGTGTTCTGTAGACCTCTAACAGTGAACAGAGTGTGTTCTGTAGAACTCTAACAGTGAACAGAGTGTTCTGTAGAGCTCTAACAGTGAACAGAGTGTGTTCTGTAGAGCTCTAACAGTGAACAGTGTGTTCTGTAGAACTCTAACAGTGAACAGAGTGTGTTCTGTAGAACTCTAACAGTGAACAGAGTGTTCTGTAGAGCTCTAACAGTGAACAGAGTGTGTTCTGTAGAGCTCTAGCAGTGAACAGAGGTGTGTTCTGTAGAACTCTAGCTCACAATAGTACTGCATTAGTGTACAGTAGCTGCAGCTAGCTGGTGGTCGTAGGGTGAGGTGTGTGTAGGTACGTGCTTCAGCGGGGTTTGGCGGGGCAGGTTCGGTATCCGCGGGCAGGTTTTGGGCTGCCTGTATAAACACAGCTCGTGTCGATAATGTGTTTCTGAGTGTTTTATTAAAGAGTGTGAATCAGTGTTGTATCTATTTGTTGCTATTCATGAAATCGTGTATAGCTGTTCTTGGGCTGTGGCCTAATATAAATTCATATTTTAGAATATCATACGGGGGGGGACAGAATTTTTATCAGTTATGAAAGTATAATGGCCGACATTTGGTCGTTTCGCATTTTTAAATAGTCTTAATCACGTAACTATAGAAACGGAAACGTTGTTGGTGTTTCGAGGCACAAGCTGAAGACAACGGTGTTCCGGTTTACATAAATGAGACAAAGTTTTGGTGAAATTAATTCCTTCTTTCATTGGTTATGTTCTTATTTTCTCTTTTAAATGAGACATCAGTCTTTTTATTTTAATGGGAACGACCCCATTGATTAGTTCTCAACTCGGCTAGGACATTCTGTGGTGTGTGTGTGTGTGTTTGCATGCGCGCACGTGGGATGTTTGCGTGCATGCACGTGGGTGTGTGTGTTTGTTTTAGTGTGTGTGTATTTCAGTGTGCATGTGTGTTTATTTTTTTCAGTATGTGTGTGTGTATTTGTTTCAGTATGTGTGTGTGTATTTGTTTCAGTATGCGTGCGTGCGTGCGTGCGTGCGTGTGTGCGTGCGTGCGTGCGTGCGTGCGTGCGTGCGTGCGTGCGTGCGTGCGTGCGTGCGTGCGTGCGTGCGTGCGTGCGTGCGTGCGTGCGTGCGTGCGTGCGTGCGTGCGTGCGTTTCAGTATGTGTGTGTGTGCGTTTCAGTATGTGTGTGTGTGCGTTTCAGTATGTGTGTGTGTGCGTTTCAGTATGTGTGTGTGTGCGTTTCAGTATGTGTGTGTGTGTTTCAGTATGTGTGTGTGTGTTTCAGTATGTGTGTGTGTGTGTGTGTGTTTCAGTATGTGTGTGTGTGTGTGTGTGTGTGTTTCAGTATGTGTGTGTGTGTTTCAGTATGTGTGTGTGTGTGTGTGTGTGTGTTTCAGTATGTGTGTGTGTGTTTCAGTATGTGTGTGTGTGTTTCAGTATGTGTGTGTGTGTGTGTGTGTGTTTCAGTATGTGTGTGTGTGTTTCAGTATGTGTGTGTGTGTGTGTGTGTGTGTTTCAGTATGTGTGTGTGTGTTTCAGTATGTGTGTGTGTGTTTCAGTATGTGTGTGTGTGTGTGTTTCAGTATGTGTGTGTGTGTGTGTGTTTCAGTATGTGTGTGTGTGTTTCAGTATGTGTGTGTGTGTGTGTTTCAGTATGTGTGTGTGTGTTTCAGTATGTGTGTGTGTGTGTGTGTGTGTTTCAGTATGTGTGTGTGTGTTTCAGTATGTGTGTGTGTATTGTTTCAGTGTGTGTGTGTGTGTGTGTGTGTGTGTGTGTTTCAGTCAATCAAAATCAAATCAAATCAAATTTATTTATATAGCCCTTCGTACATCAGCTGATATCTCAAAGTGCTGTACAGAAACCCAGCCTAAAACCCCAAACAGCAAACAATGCAGGTGTAAAAGCACGGTGGCTAGGAAAAACTCCCTAGAAAGGCCAAAACCTAGGAAGAAACCTAGAGAGGAACCGGGCTATGTGGGGTGGCCAGTCCTCTTCTGGCTGTGCCGGGTAGAGATTATAACAGAACATGACCAAGATGTTCAAATGTTCATAAATGACCAGCATGGTCAAATAATAATAAGGCAGAACAGTTGAAACTGGAGCAGCAGCACAGTCAGATGGACTGGGGACAGCAAGGAGCCATCATGTCAGGTAGTCCTGGGGCACGGTCCTAGGGCTCAGGTCCTCCGAGAGAGAGAAAGAAAGAGAGAATTAGAGAGAGCATATGTGGGGTGGCCAGTCCTCTTCTGGCTGTGCCAGGTGGAGATTATAACAGAACGTGGCCAAGATGTTCAAATGTTCATAAATGACCAGCATGGTTGAATAATAGTAAGGCAGAACAGTTGAAACTGGAGCAGGAGCATGGCCAGGTGGACTGGGGACAGCAAGGAGTCCTCATGTCAGGTAGTCCTGGGACATGGTCCTAGGGCCCAGGCCAGTTGAAACTGGAGCAGCAGCATGGCCAGGTGGACTGGGGACAGCAAGGAGTCATCATGTCAGGTAGTCCTGGGGCATGGTTCTAGGGCTCAGGTCCATCCTGAGACAAGGCCGAGTATAGCCCACAAAGATCTCCGACACGGTACAACCCAAGGGGTGGGGGGGGGAACCCAGACAGGCCGACCACAACAGTGAATCAACCCACCCAGGTGACGCATCCCCCCCCAGGGACGGCACGAGAGAGCCCCAGCAAGCCAGTGACTCAGCCCCCGTAACAGGGTTAGAGGCAGAGAATCCCAGTGGAAAACGGGGAACCGGCCAGGCAGAGACAGCAAGGGCGGTTCGTTGCTCCAGAGCCTTTCCGTTCACCTTCCCACTCCTGGGCCAGACTACACTCAATCATATGACCCACTGAAGAGATGAGTCTTCAGTAAAGACTTAAAGGTTGAGACCGAGTTTGCGTCTCTGACATGGGTAGGCAGACCGTTCCATAAAAATGGAGCTCTATAGGAGAAAGCCCTGCCTCCAGCTGTTTGCTTAGAAATTCTAGGGACAATTAGGAGGCCTGCGTCTTGTGACCGTAGCGTACGTATAGGTATGTACGGCAGGACCAAATCAGAGAGGTAGGTAGGAGCAAGCCCATGTAATGCTTTGTAGGTTAGCAGTAAAACCTTGAAATCAGCCCTTGCTTTGACAGGAAGCCAGTGTAGAGAGGCTAGCACTGGAGTAATATGATCAAATTTTTTGGTTCTAGTCAGGATTCTAGCAGCCGTATTTAGCACTAACTGAAGTTTATTTAGTGCTTTATCCGGGTAGCCGGAAAATAGAGCATTGCAGTAGTCTAACCTAGAAGTGACAAAAGCATGGATTAATTTTTCTGCATCATTTTTGGACAGAAAGTTTCTGATTTTTGCAATGTTACGTAGATGGAAAAAAGCTGTCCTCGAAATGGTCTTGATATGTTCTTCAAAAAGAGAGATCAGGGTCCAGAGTAACGCCGAGGTCCTTCACAGTTTTATTTGAGACGACTGTACAACCATTAAGATTAATTGTCAGATTCAACAGAAGATCTCTTTGTTTCTTGGGACCTAGAACAAGCATCTCTGTTTTGTCCGAGTTTAATAGTAGAAAGTTTGCAGCCATCCACTTCCTTATGTCTGAAACACATGCTTCTAGCGAGGGCAATTTTGGTGCTTCACCATGTTTCATTGAAATGTACAGCTGTGTGTCATCCGCATAGCAGTGAAAGTTTACATTATGTTTTCGAATAACATCCCCAAGAGGTAAAATATATAGTGAAAACAATAGTGGTCCTAAAACAGAACCTTGAGGAACACCGAAATGTACAGTTGATTTGTCAGAGGACAAACCATTCACAGAGACAAACTGATATCTTTCCGACAGATAAGACCTAAACCAGGCCAGAACATGTCCGTGTAGACCAATTTGGGTTTCCAATCTCTCCAAAAGAATGTGGTGATCGATGGTATCAAAAGCAGCACTAAGGTCTAGGAGCACGAGGACAGATGCAGAGCCTCGGTCCGATGCCATCAAAATGTCATTTACCACCTTCACAAGTGCCGTCTCAGTGCTATGATGGGGTCTAAAACCAGACTGAAGCATTTCGTATACATTGTTTGTCTTCAGGAAGGCAGTGAGTTGCTGCGCAACAGCCTTCTCTAAAATCTTTGAGAGGAATGGAAGATTCGATATAGGCCGATAGTTTTTTATATTTTCTGGGTCAAGGTTTGGCTTTTTCAGAGAGGCTTTATTACTGCCACTTTTAGTGAGTTTGGTACACATCCAGTGGATAGAGAGCCGTTTATTATGTTCAACATAGGAGGGCCAAGCACAGGAAGCAGCTCTTTCAGTAGTTTAGTTGGAATAGGGTCCAGTATACAGCTTGAAGGTTTAGAGGCCATGATTATTTTCATCATTGTGTCAAGAGATATAGTACTAAAACACTTGAGCGTCTCTCTTGATCCTAGGTCCTGGCAGAGTTGTGCAGACTCAGGACAACTGAGGTTTGGAGGAATACGCAGGTTTAAAGAGGAGTCCGTAATTTGCTTTCTAATAATCATACTCTTTTCCTCAAAGAAGTTCATGAATTTATCACTGCTAAAGTGCAAGTCATCCTCTCTTGGGGAATGCTGCTTTTAGTTAGCTTTGCCACAGTATCAAAAAGGAATTTCGGATTGTTCTTATTTTCCTCAATTAAGTTAGAAAAATAGGACGATCGAGCAGCAGTAAGGGCTCTTCGGTACTGCACGGTACCATCCTTCCAAGCTAGTCGGAAGACTTCCAGTTTGGTGTGGCGCCATTTCCGTTCCAATTTTCTGGAAGCTTGCTTCAGAGCTCGGGTATTTTCTGTGTACCATGGAGCTAGTTTCTTATGAGACATTTTTTTAGTTTTTAGGGGTGCAACTGCATCTAGGGTATTGCGCAAGGTTAAATTGAGATCCTCAGTTAGGTGGTTAACGGATTTTTGTCCTCTGGCGTCCTTGGGTAGGCAGAGGGAGTCTGGAAGGGCATCAAGGAATCTTTGTGTTGTCTGTGAATTTATAGCACGACTTTTGATGTTCCTTGGTTGGGGTCTGAGCAGATTATTTGTTGCAATTGCAAACGTAATAAAATGGTGGTCTGATAGTCCAGGATTATGAGGAAAAACATTAAGATCCACAACATTTATTCCATGGGACAAAACTAGGTCCAGCGTATGACTGTGAGAGTGAGTGGGTCCAGAGACATGTTGGACAAAACCCACTGAGTCGATGATGGCTCCAAAAGCCTTTTGGAGTGGGTCTGTGGACTTTTCCATGTGAATATTAAAGTCACCAAAGATTAGAATATTATCTGCAATGACTACAAGGTCTGATAGGAATTCAGGGAACTCAGTGAGAAACGCTGTATATGGCCCAGGAGGCCTGTAAACAGTAGCTATAAAAAGTGATTGAGTAGGCTGCATAGATTTCATGACTAGAAGCTCAAAAGACGAAAACGTCATTTTTTTTTTTGTAAATTGAAATTTGCTATCGTAAATGTTAGCAACACCTCCGCCTTTGCGGGATGCACGGGGATATGGTCACTAGTGTAGCCAGGAGGTGAGGCCTCATTTAACACAGTAAATTCATCAGGCTTAAGCCATGTTTCAGTCAGGCCAATCACATCAAGATTATGATCAGTGATTAGTTCATTGACTATAATTGCCTTTGAAGTAAGGGATCTAACATTAAGTAGCCCTATTTTGAGATGTGAGGTATCATGATCTCTTTCAGTAATGACAGGAATGGAGGTGGTCTTTATCCTAGTGAGATTGCTAAGGCGAACACCGCCATGTTTAGTTTTGCCCAACCCAGGTCGAGGCACAGACACGGTCTCAATGGTGATAGCTGAGCTGACTACACTAACTATGCTAGTGGCAGACTCCACTATGCTGGCAGGCTGGCTAATAGCCTGCTGCCTGGCCTGCACCCTATTTCATTGTGGAGCTAGAGGAGTTAGAGCCCTGTCTATGTTGGCAGATAAGATGAGAGCACCCCTCCAGCTAGGATGGAGTCCGTCACTCCTCAGCAGGTCAGGCTTGGTCCTGTTTGTGGGCGAGTCCCAGAAAGAGGGCCAATTATCTACAAATTCTATCTTTTGGGAGGGGCAGAAAACAGTTTTCAACCAGCGATTGAGTTGTGAGACTCTGCTGTAGAGCTCATCACTCCCCCTAACTGGGAGGGGGCCAGAGACAATTACTCGATGCCGACACATCTTTCTAGCTGATATGCACGCAGAAGCTATGTTGCGCTTGGTGATCTCTGACTGTTTCATCCTAACATCGTTGGTGCCGACGTGGATAACAATATCTCTATACTCTCTACACTCGCCAGTTTTAGCTTTAGCCAGCACCATCTTCAGATTAGCCTTAACGTCGGTAGCCCTGCCCCGGGTAAACAGTGTATGATCGCTGGATGATTCGCTTTAAGTCTAATACTGCGGGTAATGGAGTCGCCAATGACTAGAGTTTTCAATTTGTCAGAGCTAATGGTGGGAAGCTTCGGCGTCTCAGACCCCGTAACGGGAGGAGTAGAGACCAGAGAAGACTCGGCCTCTGACACCGACCCGCTGCTTAATGGGGAGAACCGGTTGAAAGTTTCTGTCTGCTGAATGAGCGACACCGGTTGAGCGTTCCTACAGCATTTCCTTCCAGAAACCGTGAGAAAGTTGTCCGGCTGCGGGGACTGTGCCAGGGGATTTATACTACTATCTGTACTTACTGGTGGCACAGACGCTGTTTCATCCTTTCCTACACTGAAATTACCCTTGCCTAACGATTGCGTCTGAAGCTGGGCTTGCAGTACAGCTATCCTCGCCGTAAGGCGAGCACAGCGGCTGCAATTAGAAGGCATCATGTTAATGTTACTACTTAGCTTCGGCTGTTGGAGGTCCTGACGAATCGTGTCCAGATAAAGCGTCCGGAGTGAAAAAGTCGAGGAAAAAATAAATATATGAACGGTAATTAAAAAGTGAAACCCGTAAAGTTGTCAGGTAGCAAAATAGGTTGGCAACAAAACGCACAGCAATTTGAAAACAAGCCTGCAAGTTGTGACCGGAAATGACAGTGTGTGTGTTTCAGTGTGTGTGTGTACATACTGTGGCTTCCATCCGTCTTCAACCACAATGAGATTCTGCATTTGACCACAGAACTTTCAAAACTAGAAAGTTTATAATTATGATAAATAGAACAGTTAGAATGTTAAGAACTATCAGAACTATAAGAAGTAGAATGTTTAGAAATAGAACTATCAGAATTAGAACTATCAGAACTAGAACGTTTAGAACTATTAAAACTATCAGAACTAGAATGTTTAGAACTATCAGAACTAGAACGTTTAGAACTATCAGAACTAGAACGTTTAGAACTATCAGAACTAGAACGTTTAGAACTATCAGAACTAGAACGTTTAGAACTATCAGAACTAGAACGTTTAGAACAATTAAAAATATCAGAATTGTTTTAATTAGAAAAACTCAAAACACCATCATTGTTTAAAACCATGAAAATAAGTGCAACCCAATGTTAGTCATATGATACACTGAATGTATTTCAAAACAGAATGGAAAGTTCTCAAACACCCAAAGAAAGTGTTGTGAAAACATTTGTTGCTGTTTCAGTGCATGTAAAAGTCAGCATCAATACACAAAAATAATATTCTGGACAACTGTGTCTCTCATACAATCAAATGGTTTTCAATTGCAAATGTTTAAAAGCATAAATATTGATTGATGATGATTTTCAGTCAATATTTTGTCTAACATTTTAAAGGAGACCCCGGGAATTGAATACTTTGATACTAACTATAGTCTACAGTCGCCAGGCCCATTGTGAGATTATAAAAACGATACAATAATTTGTTACAATCAAAATGTTTAGGGCTATGTGAGTTATAGCGGAGATGAGGGGCAAGAGAAGGCCTTTATCACACTGGTATTGATGCGAGCCTTGTCAGAACATTGCCTTGGGGCTCTATTCAACTGTTACAGGTGGAGTATATGCAGCGTTTACCGTGAATGTAGTCTCCACTGAAGCTGGGACGTTGCCTTCACATTTCAATCACGCTGTGAAGCTGAACTTCCTGGATGCAGATTGAATAGTGCTCTTCACTCAACCAATCAGAGACACGTGCCAATCTTACTGGACCATTGTTACAATAACACACCGGGCCCCGATTCAGACTTGACATATGTAGACTTAACATGGACTCAATAAAACATGGACTTAAGTCAAGTCTGAATAGCGCCTAGGGAAAAATCTGTGTTTTGTTTAGACAGATTAGAAGCAGGAGGAGACAGTGAAAGAATGACAGGCGTAAGTGGGAATTGAATCCCCGACTTCTGGGGGCAGTAAGATGGCAAACAGACGGGGGCATTTCTATCCACACAGCCACGTACTGTATGAGGAACTTGGGCCCCCATATCAGAAGACAAATGTTTAGATTAAATTCAAAATGTGAACTTCAAACATTGTACTGCCGTACTGTTCATAATTTCCCCGGTCTGAGGCATTGAGGTGGAGTACCAGGTGTCCCCTCTAGTAAACTCTATGGTTGGGACATTCGTACCAGGTGTCCCCTCTATTAAACTCTATGGAGAGGACATTCGTACCAGGTATCCCCTCTAGTAAACTCTATGGCGAGGACATTCGTACCAGGTGTCCCCTCTATTAAACTCTATGGAGAGGACATTCATACCAGGTGTCCCCTCTATTAAACTCTATGGTTGGGACATTCGTATTAGGTGTCCCCTCTAGTAAACTCTATGGAGAGGACATTCATACCAGGTGTCCCCTCTATTAAACTCTATGGAGAGGACATTCATACCAGGTGTCCCCTCTATTAAACTCTATGGTGAGGACATTCATACCAGGTGTCCCCTCTAGTAAACTCTATGGTGAGGACATTCATACCAGGTGTCCCCTGTAGTAAACTCTATGGTGAGGACATTCATACCAGGTGTCCCCTGTAGTAAACTCTATGGAGAGGACATTCATACCAGGTGGCCCCTGTAGTAAACTCTATGGAGAGGACATTCATACCAGGTGTCCCCTGTAGTAAACTCTATGGTGAGGACATGCATACCATGTGTCCCCTGTAGTAAACTCTATGGTGAGGACATTCATACCAGGTGTCCCCTGTAGTAAACTCTATGGTGAGGACATGCATACCAGGTGTCCCCTGTAGTAAACTCTATGGTGAGGACATTCATACCAGGTGTCCCCTGTAGTAAACTCTATGGTGAGGACATTCATACCATGTGTCCCCTGTAGTAAACTCTATGGAGAGGACATTCATACCATGTGTCCCCTGTAGTAAACTCTATGGAGAGGACATTCATACCAGGTGTCCCCTGTAGTAAACTCTATGGTGAGGACATTCATACCATGTGTCCCCTGTAGTAAACTCTATGGAGAGGACATTCATACCAGGTGTCCCCTGTAGTAAACTCTATGGTGAGGACATTCATACCAGGTGTCCCCTCTAGTAAACTCTATGGAGAGGACATTCATACCAGGTGTCCCCTCTAGTAAACTCTATGGTGAGGACATTCATACCAGGTGTCCCCTGTAGTAAACTCTATGGTGAGGACATTCATACCAGGTGTCCCCTGTAGTAAACTCTATGGTGAGGACATTCATACCAGGTGTCCCCTGTAGTAAACTCTATGGTGAGGACATTCATACCAGGTGTCCCCTGTAGTAAACTCTATGGAGAGGACATTCATACCAGGTGTCCCCTGTAGTAAACTCTATGGTGAGGACATTCATACCAGGTGTCCCCTCTAGTAAACTCTATGGTGAGGACATTCATACCAGGTGTCCCCTGTAGTAAACTCTATGGTGAGGACATTCATACCAGGTGTCCCCTCTAGTAAACTCTATGGTGAGGACATTCATACCAGGTGTCCCCTGTAGTAAACTCTATGGTGAGGACATTCATACCAGGTGTCCCCTCTAGTAAACTCTATGGTGAGGACATTCATACCAGGTGTCCCCTCTAGTAAACTCTATGGTGAGGACATTCATACCAGGTGTCCCCTGTAGTAAACTCTATGGTGAGGACATTCATACCAGGTGTCCCCTCTAGTAAACTCTATGGTTCGTGGAAAAAAACTCCAAAAACGATCCAAGAAAGTTTTGCCTCAATGAAATCTTGAGAACAAGATGTTATCACACGTTGAAGAAGGACACGGAAAAGGAATTCACTCCATAAGAACATTTTGTTTGTGTAGCATTTTGGCTGCTAGTGCTAATTAAGTCAAGACTCAAATAGCCATTGTGCTTCATTGGCCAGTATTATTGCCGCTCCATGTAGATGACACGTCGTTGTTTCATATGCAAATTAAGACCTGCTTTTGAGTTAAAAATGGAACGTTTACTAACACATTCGTAGCCGCTAACTGCTTTAGCGCCTATTGACGATAGTATCTTCTGCCTGGGGGAGTTTTGTTAGCGTAGCTTCCGTCCCTCTCCTCGCCCCTACCTGGGCCCGAACCAGGGACCCTCTGCACACATCAACAACAGCCACCCTCGAAGCATCGTTACCCATCGCTCCACAAAAGCCGCGGCTCTTGCAGAGCAAAGGGGAATAACTACTTCAAGGCCTCAGAGCGAGTCACGTCACCCGATTGAAACGCTATTAGCGCGCACCACCGCTAACTAGCTAGCCATTTCACATCGGTTACACTGGGAGCTCCGACTCTTGCTTGGAACGTTAACACACATCGCTTGGAGACATAAGCAACATAACTTTTATATCAGCGACAAATAGCTGTTCTAAAAACAACCTTTTACAGGGTTAAAGTTCCCAGATGGCCATATTGACAGGGTTAAAGTTCCCAGATGGCCATATTGACAGGGTTAAAGTTCCCAGATGGCCATATTGACAGGGTTAAAGTTCCCAGATGGCCATATTGACAGGGTTAAAGTTCCCAGATGGCCATATTTACAGGGTTAAAGTTCCCAGATGGCCATATTGACAGGGTTAAAGTTCCCAGGTGACCATATTTACAGGGTTAAAGTTCCCAGATGGCCATATTTACAGGGTTAAAGTTCCCAGATGGCCATATTGACAGGGTTAAAGTTCCCAGATGGCCATATTGACAGGGTTAAAGTTCCCAGATGGCCATATTGACAGGGTTAAAGTTCCCAGATGGCCATATTGACAGGGTTAAAGTTCCCAGATGGCCATATTTACAGGGTTAAAGTTCCCAGATGGCCATATTGACAGGGTTAAAGTTCCCAGATGGCCATATTGACAGGGTTAAAGTTCCCAGATGGCCATATTTACAGGGTTAAAGTTCTCAGATGGCCATATTGACAGGGTTAAAGTTCCCAGATGGCCATATTGACAGGGTTAAAGTTCCCAGATGGCCATATTTACAGGGTTAAAGTTCCCAGATGGCCATATTGACAGGGTTAAAGTTCCCAGATGGCCATATTGACAGGGTTAAAGTTCCCAGATGGCCATATTGACAGGGTTAAAGTTCTCAGATGGCCATATTGACAGGGTTAAAGTTCCCAGATGGCCATATTGACAGGGTTAAAGTTCCCAGATGGCCATATTTACAGGGTTAAAGTTCCCAGATGGCCATATTTACAGGGTTAAAGTTCCCAGATGGCCATATTGACAAGGTTAAAGTTCCCAGATGGCCATATTGACAGGGTTAAAGTTCTCAGATGGCCATATTTACAGGGTTAAAGTTCCCAGATGGCCATATTTACAGGGTTAAAGTTCCCAGATGGCCATATTTACAGGGTTAAAGTTCCCAGATGGCCATATTTACAGGGTTAAAGTTCCCAGATGGCCATATTGACAGGGTTAAAGTTCCCAGATGGCCATATTGACAAGGTTAAAGTTCCCAGATGGCCATATTGACAAGGTTAAAGTTCCCAGATAGCCATATTGACAAGGTTAAAGTTCCTGCCCGTATTTATTCCCATGAATGTGAAATATGACACATTTCCATTGAAGTGTGTGTGTGTGTGTGTGTGTGTGTGTGTGTGTGTGTGTGTGTGTGTGTGTGTGTGTGTGTGTGTGTGTGTGTGTGTGTGTGTGTGTGTGTGTGTGTGTGAATGGGCTGGTGTGTGTGTGTGTGTGTGAGTGAGTGAGTGAGTGAGTGAGTGAGTGAGTGAATGAATGGGCTGGTTGTCCCAGTTCTCCAGGGATCTAATGATTGCCATATGGCCTTTAGCTTCCTCTTTTCCACAGACTCTTTAGCCAAACCACACACACAAACACACACACCCCCTTTCCATTCTTTAGCCAAAACGAGCTCAAACTTTGCACAGCCATGTCTGACATTACACTCACCTCAAACACACACACACCAGATGTGAATACTTTAATACATTACATTCTTGCGCTGCAGAGAAGGATAGCTGCCATGCTACGGGTTCCTTGTGTGGCGTTTTAACACTGATCTTAAATCTTTTTTGTTTTGTTTTGTATACATCAATTTTCCCCCATAATTTCCTATCAACAAAAACAACTTCTGGACATCAGTGATCACTAACCTCGGTTTGGAGTTGGCGGCTGAGGATGTTCACTCCACAAAATAATTCATTCAAAATGCTATAGAACGTATCAGACCAAAGAACAGAACTCTGCGGGACAGAATTATAGAACGTATCAGACCAAAGAACAGAACTCTACGGGACAGAATTATACAACATATCAGACCAAAGAACAGAACTCTACGGGACAGAATTATACAACATATCAGACCAAAGAACAGAACTCTACGGGACAGAATTATACAACATATCAGACCAAAGAACAGAACTCTACGGGACAGAATTATAGAACGTATCAGACCAAAGAACAGAACTCTACGGGACAGAATTATACAACGTATCAGACCAAAGAACAGAACTCTACGGGACAGAATTATAGAACGTATCAGACCAAAGAACAGAACTCTACGGGACAGAATTATAGAACGTATCAGACCAAAGAACAGAACTCTACGGGACAGAATTATACAACATATCAGACCAAAGAACAGAACTCTACGGGACAGAATTATACAACATATCAGACCAAAGAACAGAACTCTACGGGACAGAATTATAGAACGTGTAAGATATCAACAGGACCTGAAGAACTGTCATATCCTGTCATGGCTGAACAAAGACATGGATAACATAGATCTATGCATCGGCAAGACCGAACAGCAGCTCGGGGTAAGGTAAAAAAGGAAAGAAATGGGAAGTGGGAAGTGTGTGAGTCTCTTTGACACCAAGACAGCACTCAACGAGCTACATAGGGCCATAAGCAAACAGAAAATGCATATCGAGATGGCGCTCCTAGTTTGCTGGCGGGTTTTAATTCAAGGAAACTTAAATCCGTTTTACCTAATTTCTACCAGCATGCCACTTGTGTAACTGGACTGTTTCACATGCACAGATTGTTCTGTGTTCTTTTTTTATTTTTATGATGTGGAAACAATGTTGATTCAACCAGTTTTTCCCCACACAGATGATATTATGGGCCTATTAGACTATTCGACACTGACACAACGCTGCAAAATGGCAGAACATCTTGTGCTATGCTAACCGTAAAAATGTGCTATGATAACCTTAAAATTAGCTATGATAACCGTAACTCGTTGTGATCTGCATGTCCACAGTAAGAAGTCAACAAGCCTTTAGCGCTCCCTACAAGTGTCACTCAGAACACCTACTACGTGACTCATCTGCTCTCAAACAGCAGCCAATCGGTTCCTCGGTTCCCTCACGACGTCACGGAGGGCCCCTCGTTGAAACTGACCGCGACCTGAAGATGATAGAGGAGCGTGAGGCGAGGACAACGTCCCGAAAAACAAGGACAAGGAATCTCCTCCAATAAAAATGTTGAATTCGCTCACATTACTCCTGGAAAAAGTGTTCTTCCTCACTCACCTCAATGCCTTCCGACCCAGTTTGTTGTTTTCAGACACAGACAGAGCGAGGGAGAAGAAGAGAGTTACACATCACTGCGAGAATGAGGGGTGGAGAGAGAGAGTCCCGGATACCTCCGCCGGGGCCGCACTCCCAGAGTCCATATACCAACGGGGAGACTTGCTAGAAGTGCCCCGGACTCTATTCACTCATTTTGGCATCTATTTAGGAGACAACCGGGTGGCCCATCTGATTCCGGATATCTTGCCACTCTTTACAACGGACACGCGTTCAATCCAGGTGATGGTGACAAACAAACGCTTAGTTCTCGGAGTTTTATCCAAGAGCGCCAGCATCCGGGTGGATACCGTTGAGGACTTTGCGTATGGAGCATCAATTCTGCTGAACGCTATGGACACTACCGTGCAGAAACGACCGTTGGATGGCGAAGAGATCGCGAGTAGAGCGGAGAAACTGGTTGGGAAGATACCGTACAGCTTGCTTTGGAATAACTGTGAACATTTCGTTACTTATTGCCGGTATGGCATTGCAATCAGCATTCAGACTGACAAGGTAACATATTGATATTGGCCTAGACTTGGCTATTTCTTTAATGTTTTTTATACGCACGGACATATTGAAGAGGCTATCTCTCTGAAAGCTATATATTCCAATGTTAAACGAGCTGCAAAATGATAACGGAGTTTTCCTAAAATAGGCCCACCGCGCTGGTCACAGACGTCAATTCGATTTATATTCTAGGTTGGTTTAACGTAACATCATTGAAATTACGCGTAAACAACGCTGATTCAACCAGTGTGTGCCCAGTGGGACATTTAAAAGATGCCTAAAGTGTTGATTACACATTTGGTGTGCGTCCTGTCTACGCGATTGGTACTGTTGCGCGCTGGTGAGTTTTCACAGAGCGACGCTGCAGGACTCTCTGTAACTAGCAGAATCAAAACATGAAAATATTCATTTATAGATTAATTGAATTCTGTGAACTAGTAATTGCTGGTTTAGGTGATAGGCCTATCTGCCTTGATACAAAAAAAGTGAGTTTACTTAGAATTTGATTAATCTCAAGCCAAATAGGTTAAAAGTGGTCATTAGCCTATTTTACTCAGTGAGCAATGCTAAATGATGCGCGTCAATATGGACCAATAGGTTTATAGAGCAGACAATGGTCCGTCCCAAATGGGACCCTATTATCTAAACTGTTTGGGAAAAAAGGGTTCTTCGGGCTGTCCCCATAGGAGCTGTCCCCATAGGAGCTGTCCCCATAGGAGCTGTCCCCAGCTGTCCCCATAGGAGCTATCCCCATAGGAGCTGTCCCCATAGGAGCTGTCCCCATAGGAGCTGTCCCCATAGGAGCTGTCCCCATAGGAGCTGTCCCCATAGGAGCTGTCCCCATAGGAGCTGTCCCCATAGGAGCTGTCCCAATAGGAGCTGTCCCCATAGGAGCTGTCCCCATAGGAGCTGTCCCCATAGGAGCACCCTTTTGGGTAGCAGATAGAATCCTTTTGTAGAATATGGAACCTCGAAAGGTTCTACCTAGAACCAAAGTGGGTTCTTCAAATGGTCCTCCTATGGGGACAGCCAAATCACCATTTTAGGTTCTAGATTGCACCTGTTTTTTCTAACAGTGTAGACAGGGCTAATGTAGGGCCCCGCTCTGGGCTAATGTAGGGCCCCGCTCTGGGCTAATGTAGGGCCCCGCTCTGGGCTAATGTAGGGCCCCGCTCTGGGCTAATGTAGGGCCCCGCTCTGGTCTAATGTAGGGCCCCGCTCTGGTCTACTGTAGGGCCCCGCTCTGGTCTAATGTAGGGCCCCGCTCTGGTCTAATGTAGGGCCCCGCTCTGGTCTAATGTAGGGCCCCGCTCTGGTCTAATGTAGGGCCCCGCTCTGGTCTAATGTAGGGCCCCGCTCTGGTCTAATGTAGGGCCCCGCTCTGGTCTAATGTAGGGCCCTGCTCTGGTCTAATGTAGGGCCCTGCTCTGGTTTAAACAAGGGCCCCGCTCTGGTCTAATGTAGTGCCCTGCTCTGGTCTAATGTAGGGCCCCGCTCTGGTTTAAACAAGGGCCCTGCTCTGGCCTAATTTAGGGCCCCGCTCTGGTCTAATGTAGGGCCCCGCTCTGGTCTAATGTAGGGCCCTGCTCTGGTTTAAACAAGGGCCCTGCTCTGGTCTAAAGTAGGGCCCCGCTCTGGTCTAATGTAGGGCCCCGCTCTGGTCTAATGTAGGGCCCCGCTCTGGTCTAATGTAGTGCCCCGCTCTGGTCTAATGTAGGGCCCCGCTCTGGTCTAATGTAGGGCCCCGCTCTGGTCTAATGTAGGGCCCCGCTCTGGTCTAATGTAGTGCCCCGCTCTGGTCTAATGTAGGGCCCTGCTCTGGTCTAATGTAGGGCCCCGCTCTGGTCTACTGTAGGGCCCTGCTCTGGTCTACTGTAGGGCCCCGCTCTGGTCTAATGTAGGGCCCCGCTCTGGTCTAATGTAGGGCCCCGCTCTGGTCTAATGTAGGGCCCCGCTCTGGTCTAATGTAGGGCCCCGCTCTGGTCTAATGTAGGGCCCCGCTCTGGTCTAATGTAGGGCCCCGCTCTGGTCTAATGTAGGGCCCCGCTCTGGTCTAATGTAGGGCCCCGCTCTGGTCTAATGTAGGGCCCCGCTCTGGTCTAATGTAGGGCCCCGCTCTGGTCTAATGTAGGGCCCCGCTCTGGTCTAATGTAGGGCCCCGCTCTGGTCTAAATTAGTGTCCTGCTCTGGTCTAAATTAGTGTCCTGCTCTGGTCTAATGTAGGTTCCTGCTCTGGTCTAATGTAGGGCCCCGCTCTGGTCTAATGTAGGGCCCTGCTCTGTTCTAATGTAGGGCCCCGCTCTGGTCTAATGTAGGGCCCCGCTCTGTTCTAATGTAGGGCCCCGCTCTGGTCTAATGTAGGGCCCCGCTCTGGTCTAATGTAGGGCCCCGATCTGGTCTAATGTAGGGCCCCGATCTGGTCTAATGTAGGGCCCCGCTCTGGTCTAGATTAGGGCTCTGGTCTAATGTAGGGCCCTGCTCTGGTCTAATGTAGTGCCCTGCTCTGGTCTACTGTAGGGCCCCGCTCTGGTCTAATGTAGTGCCCTGCTCTGGTCTAGATTAGGGCTCTGGTCTAATGTAGGGCCCTGCTCTGGTCTAATGTAGTGCCCTGCTCTGGTCTAATGTAGGGCCCTGCTCTGGTCTAATGTAGTGCCCTGCTCTGGTCTACTTTAGGGCCCCGCTCTGGTCTAATGTAGTGCCCTGC
>NW_025748877.1:0-7500 GCF_021184085.1 Oncorhynchus gorbuscha
GACAAACAAATCCAAATATATTTTAGATTTTAGATTATTCAAAGTAGCCACCATTTGCCTTGATGACAGCTTTGCACACTCTTGGTATTCTCTCAACCAGCTTCATGAGGAATGTTTTTCCAACAGTCTTGAAGGAGTTCCCACATATGCTGAGCACTTGTTGGCTGCTTTTCCTTCACTCTGCGGTCCAATTCATCCCAAACCATCTCAATCGGGTTGAGATCGGGTGACTGTGGAGGCCAGGTCATCTGATGCAGCACTCCATCACTCTCCTTGGTCATAAAGCCCTTACACAGCCTGAGGTGTGTTTTGGGTCATTATCCTGTTGAAAAACAAATGATACTCCTACTAAGCACAAACCAGATGGGATGGCGTATCGCTGCAGAATGCTGTTGTAGCCATGCTGTGCCTTGAATTCTAAATAACCACCAATCAGTGTCACCAGCAAAGCACCACCACACATCTTCCTCCATGCTTCACGTGGGAACCACACATGTGGAGATCATCCGTTCACCTACTCTGCATCTCACAAAGACACGGTGGTTGGAACCAAAAATCTCAAATTTGAGATTTGGTGTCGTTTAGTAGTGGAATCTTTGCAGCAAATCGACCATGAAGGACTGATTCACACAGTCCTCTGAACAGTTGATGTTGAGATGTTACTTGAACTGCAATCTGAGGTATTTTATTTATTTTATTTTTTAGTTCACCTTTATTTAACCAGGTAGGCTAGTTGAGAACAAGTTCTCATTTGCAACTGCGACCTGGCCAAGATAAAGCAAAGCAGTGTGACACAGACAACAACACAGAGTTACACATGGAGTAAACAAACAAGCCAATAACACAAACAAGTCACAGTAGAGGAAGGAAAGTCTATATACAGCGTGTGGGGCGGCAGCGTAGCCTAGTGGTTAGAGCGTCGGACTAGTAACCGGAAGGTTGCAAGTTCAAACCCCCGTTCTGCCCCTAACCCACTGTTCCTAGGCTGTCATTGAAAATAAGAATGTGTTCTTAACTGACTTTCCTAGTTAAATAAAGGTTAAATACATTTTTAAAAGTGTGCAAAAGGCATGAGGAGGTAGGCAATAATTACAATTTAACAGATTAACACTGGAGTGATAAATGAGCAGGTGATTATGTGCAAGTAGAGATACTGGTGTGCAAAAGAGCAGAACAGTAAATAAAATAAAAACAGTATGGGGATGAGGTAGGTAGATTGGGTGGGCTAGTTACAGATGGACTATGTACAACTGCCGTGATCGGTTAGCTGCTCAGATAGTAGATGTTTAAAGTTGGTGAGGGAAATAAAAGTCTCCAACTTCAGCGATTTTTGCAATTCGTTCCAGTCACAGGCAGCAGAGAACTGGAAGGCAAGGCTGCCAAATGAGGTGCTTTGGGGATGACCAGCGAGATATACCTGCTGGAGCACGTGCTACGGGTCCCGAGTGTTGTTATCGTGACCAGTGAACTGAGATAAGGCAGAGCTTTACCTAGCATAGACTTATAGATGACCTGGAGCCAGTGGGTCTGGCGACGAATATGTAGCGAGGGACAGCCGACTAGAGCATACAGGTCGCAGTGGTGGGTGGTATAGCGTGATTTGGTAACAAAGTGGATGGCACTGTGATAGACTGTGTCCAGTTTGCTGAGTAAAGTGTTGGAAGCTATTTTGTAGATGACATCGCCGAAGTCGAGGATCGGTAGGATAGTCAGTTTTACTAGGGTAAGTTCGGCGGCATGAGTGAAGGAGGCTTTGTTGCGAAATAGAAAGCCGATCCTAGATTTAATTTTGGATTGGAGATGTTTAATATGAGTCTGGAAGGAGAGTTTACAGTCTAGCCAGACACCTGGGTATTTATAGTCGTCCACATATTCTAGGTCGGAACCGTCCAGGGTGGTGATGCTAGTCAGGTGGGCGGGTGCGGGCAGCGAACGGTTGAAAAGCATGCATTTGGTTTTACTAGCGTTTAAGAGCAGTTGGTGGCCACGGAAGGAGTTTTGTTCATTAGTTAACTCTAATGAACTTATCTTCTGCAACAGTGGTATCTCTGGGTCTTCCTTTCCTGTGGTGGTCCTCGTGAGAGCCAGTTTCATCATAGCGCTTGATGGTTTTTGCGATTGCACTTGAACAAAGTTCTTGAAATTTTCTGGATTGAAGGTCCATCTTAAAGTTATGATGGACTGTCATTTCTCTTTGCATATTTGAGCTCTTCTTGCCACAATATGGACTTAGCCTTATTTTGTAAAAGACCATCTTCTGTATACCACCCTTACTTTGTCACAACACAACTGATTGTCTCAAATGCATTAAGAAGGAAATTTCACAAATGAACTTTTATTAAGGTAAACCTGTTAATTGAAATGCATTCCAGGTGACTACCTCATGAAGCTGGTTGAGAGAATGCCAAGAGTGTGCAAAGCTGTCATCAAGGCAAAGGGTGGCTACTTTGAAGAATCTAAAATAACACATTTTGAGTTACTACATGATTCCATTTGTGTTATTTCATAGTTTTGATGTCTACACTATTATTCTACAATGTAGAAAATAGTCAAAATAAAGAAAACCTTTGAATGAGTAGGTGTGTCCAAACTTTTGACTGGTACTGTACATTAAAAATAAATAGCTATATTCTCTCATTCATATTAGATCATACATTAGCCGACAGACTCCCAACACACAGAGGCTCAACAGTTTGAAAGCTAATCCACAGGCCACAGCAACAGAAAATGAATAAAGGCTGTTCATGATATAAAACAGTAACTCTGTCGTCTCTCATACGTAGCCAGTAAAGGCAGGTCCCTATAGTAAAGGATGCATTACTGTCTTAGAGGTACAGAGAGATTTGCCTGTGAGGTGTGAAAGTGGGCACATGTACTGTACTGTTCCCTGTACCTGTCCCCCCCCCCCATCTCTTTTCCTCTCCTCGCCGTGTTCCGTGATTCATATTAGACCCATAAAGCATTGGGGCAGAGCGCTATTCAACAGGGGTCATAAATCCACGGGTACATGTTGCTGAAGTGATGAAAATCAAATGTGTGAATAACCTCCCCCCTTTCCTTCACACTCTCCAATCCCATCTACCACGACTCCACTCCAAGTAATATAATGTCCCGTAAATGTTTTTGTCAATAGACAGGCTAACACAAGGCTATTGGCGGCAATTGTTGGACTGTTTTGGCAGCCATTTTAATCTCTGAGCGGAAGCAGGATTTGCGGGATTTGAAGAGTTTATATTTTTAGATTGTTAGGAGCCAGATGTACGGGGTAAGCCTGTTTTAGTGTGACAGAGACTGCATCACAAAAGGAACCCAATTCCCTTTATAGTGCACTACTTTAGTGCACTACTTTTGATCAGGTGCCACAGAGCTCTGATCAAAGTAGTTCACTATAGGGAATATAGGGTGCCATTTAGGACAAAGCCACAGAGCTATTGTGGTGACCTTCAGGGGTGTGAAGGCGTGTCGGACGATGTGCTGTCTCCTCCATAAAACACACACTGACGCCTCGGCACAGAGGATGGAGGGATGGAGGCAGACTTATTACACAGAGTAAAGTGGGATCAGGACATGGACGTGAGTTACACACACTGGCATGTTGATGTACGCGTGTAGTACACACACACACACTCTTTACATGCCTTTACGGGGTTAAAGGCCAGCCCTTTGGTCTAAATATCCACCTAGTCCTGGTCACACATTCCCAGTGTCTCCTCTAGCTTGGCTGACATTATACAGCCTGGCTGGTGTAAGGAGATATGCTCTGTTTTTCTCCTTCTAGATATTCAGCAAATGTTTACACAGTGATGATAAACCATTTCGCTAATGTTTGCACAGTCTACAGCCTAGGCTACGCTGCATAAAACGATCCAAATTATGATTAAAAACAACAATGTCAGCAAGTACACTGCAAACAGTGAAGTGGGCCCTTTACCACTCTGAATGTGTCTATGACTGAGCTGAGAGTCAGACTGTCTAAGTTACACATTAATAGACATTTGGATGCATTTTCTGTTTGTTGGACATTACATCATTCGTTTACATCAAATAGCTCAGGAAATCAAATCAAATTGTATTTGCCACATGCTCCGAGGACAACAGGTTCAGACTGTGAAATGGTTACTAACCAGACCTTTCCCAACAATGCAGAGTTAAAAGTACAAAAATATTGCTCACTAAAAATGGTTATAGTAACACAAAATAACAATAACGCAGGTATATACAAGATGTACCGGTACCGAGTCAATGTGCAGGAGTAGTGGAGGTAGTGGAGGTAATTGAGATAATATGTACGGTACATGTAGGTAGGGGTAAAGTGACGAGGCAATCAGAACAGATAATAAACAGAGTAGCATCAGCGTATGTGAAGAGTGTGAAAGTGTGCCTGTGTGAGTGTGGTATCAATATGCATATGTATGTATGTACTGTGTGTGTGTGTGTGTGTGTGTGTGTGTGTGTGTGTGTGTGTGTGTGTGTGTGTGTGTGTGTGTGTGTGTGTGTGTGTGTGTGTGTGTGTGTGTGTGTGTGTGTGTGTGTGTTGGAGTGTCAGTGTCAGTGTAGTATGTGTGTGTGTGTGTGTGTTGGAGTGTCAGTGTCAGTGTAGTATGTGTGTATATGTGTGTGTGTCGGAGTGTCAGTGTAGTATGTGTGTGTGTGTGTGTGTGTGTGTGTGTGTGTGTGTGTGTGTGTGTGTGTGTGTGTGTGTGTGTGTGTGTGTAGTATGTGTCGGTGTGTCAGTGTAGTATGTGTGTGTGTGTGTGTGTCAGTGTAGTATGTGTCGGTGTGTCAGTGTAGTATGTGTGTATGTGTGTGTGTGTGTGTGTGTGTGTAGTGTGTGTGTAGGAGTGTCAGTGTAGTGTGTGTGTGTGTGTGTGTGTTGGAGTGCCAGTGTCAGTGTAGTATGTGTGTGTTGGAGTGCCAGTGTCAGTGTAGTATGTGTGTGTTGGAGTGCCAGTGTCAGTGTAGTATGTGTGTGTTGGAGTGTCAGTGTCAGTGTAGTATGTGTGTGTATGTGTTGGAGTGTCAGTGTCATTGGGTGGCTGGAGTCTTTTAACATTTTGAGGGCCTTCCTCTGACAGCGCCTGGTATAGAGGTCCTGGACGGCAGGGAGCAATACCATGCGGTGATGCAGCCAGTCAAGAAGCTCTCAATGGTGCAGCTGTAGAACTTTTTGAGGATCTGAGGGCCAATGCCACATTTTTTCAGCCTCCTGAGGGGGAAGAGGCATTGTCATGCCATCTTTACGACTGTGTTGATGTGTTTGGACCATGATAGGTCTTTAGTGATGTGGACAAAGGAACTTAAAGCTCTCGACCTGTCGATGTGAATGGGGGTGTGTAGTCCACGATCAGCTCCCTTTGTCTTGCTGACATTGAGGGAGAGGTTGTTGTCCTGGCACCACACTGCCAGGTCTCTGACCTCCTCCCTATAGACTGTCTCATCATTGTCGGTGATCAGGCCTATCACCGCTGTGTCGTCGGCAAATGTAATGATGGTGTTGGAGTTGTGCGTGGCCACACAGTCGTGGGGAACAGGGAGTGCCCAAGGGGACAGAGCACGCACCCCTGAGGGGTCCCCGTGTTGAGGGTCAGCGTGGCGTTGTTGCCTACCCGCACCACCTGGGGGTGGCCCGTCAGGAAGTCCAGGATCCGGTTGCAGAGGGAGGTGTTCAGTCCCAGGGTCCGGAGCTTAGTGATGAGCTTGGAAGTCACTAGGGTGTTGAAAGCTGAGCTGTAGTCAATGAACAGAATTCTCATGTAGTTGTTCCTTTTGTCCAGGTGGGAAAGGGTTGTGTGGAGTGCAATAGATATTGCGTCATTTGTTCATGTCTGGGATGATGGTGTTGATGTGAGCCATGACCAACCTTTCAAAGCATGTCATGGTTACAAATGTGAGTGCTACAGGTCGGTAGTCATTTAGGCAGGTTACCTTGGCATTCTTGGACACAGGGACTATGGTGACCTGCTTGAGACATTTAGGTATTACAGACTGGGTCAGGGAGAGGAAAATGTCAGTGAAGACACTTGCCAGCTGGCCTGTGCATGCTCTGAGTACGCATCCTGGGAATTAGCAGCATGTTCATGACATTTAAACAACAGCGACCCAGCCTGCCTGCCTAACACCTACATGTTTACTGTGTAAACACAACAACACTCTGGACAGCTAAAATAAGGACAGAGAAAGCTATGTGGGTTTATGGCTACCTTGTCAGCATGTATTGTGGAATGGTTTCCTCTACAGTGAAGAGCAGCACTGGAGATATAATGCATGTTTCCAACACTGAGATTGTTAGATTATCAGCAGCCTTTTTCAATATCTATCATTCAGTGCTGTCTCTGTGAGGTGTGGAAGCTATAAGACAAAGAGGCGGAGAGAAAAGCTGAAATTAAAGAAGAGCAGACAGAGAAAGAGATTTGAGAGACCAAGAGAGAGCAGTGGGTGAGAGAGTGAGAAAGCATATTGAAAGAGAAGTGAAAGAGACAGAGAGATGATTCTCAGTCAGAGAGCGTCCCGGCCTCTTCAGCATTCCACAAGTTCACTTCCCTGGCGTGAATATTTGCTTATGGAATAGCCAAGCTAGCCTGCAAGTTTCCCTTAAAAGGCTTATGTTCCTACAGGAAATGAGATGACTACTAGAGAGGGGAGAGAGAGAGAGGGGAAATATCAATTATGGGGGAATGAAAGATAGAGGGAGATAAGGTGAGAGGGTGGGAGAGAGAGACAGAAAGAGGGTGGGAGAGAGAGACAGAAAGAGGGTGGGAGAGAGAGACAGAAAGAAAGTGGGAGAGAGAGACAGAAAGAGGGTGGGAGAGAGAGACAGAAAGAGGGTGGGAGAGAGAGACAGAAAGAGGGTGGGAGAGAGAGACAGAAAGAGGGTGGGAGAGAGAGACAGAAAGAGGGTGGGAGAGAGAGACAGAAAGAGGGTGGGAGAGAGAGACAGAAAGAAAGTGGGAGAGAGAGACAGAAAGAAAGTGGAGAGAGAGACAGAAAGAAAGTGGGGAGAGAGAGACAGAAAGAAAGTGGGGAGAGAGAGACAGAAAGAAAGGGAGAGAGAGACAGAAAGAAAGTGGGAGAGAGAGACAGAAAGAAAGTGGGAGAGAGAGACAGAAAGAAAGTGGGAGAGAGAGACAGAAAGAAAGTGGGAGAGAGAGACAGAAAGAAAGTGGGAGAGAGAGACAGAAAGAAAGTGGGAGAGAGAGACAGAAAGAAAGTGGGAGAGAGAGACAGAAAGAAAGTGGGAGAGAGAGACAGAAAGAAAGTGGGAGAGAGAGACAGAAAGAAAGTGGGAGAGAGAGACAGAAAGAAAGTGGGAGAGAGAGACAGAAAGAAAGTGGGAGAGAGAGACAGAAAGAAAGTGGGAGAGAGAGACAGAAAGAAAGTGGGAGAGAGAGACAGAAAGAAAGTGGGAGAGAGAGACAGAAAGAAAGTGGGAGAGAGAGACAGAAAGAAAGTGGGAGAGAGAGAGAGCTGTGAAAAGCAAAAGGAAAACACTTTCTCCCAAGG
>NW_025748877.1:10000-29997 GCF_021184085.1 Oncorhynchus gorbuscha
CAACATCACTCATATTGATTCTATATAGCGGGTAGAAGTTACAAAGATCTATGATCACCTTACCATCATCAAATCCCATCCTTAACCATGAAAGTTCAATTGGAAAACTGTCCTTAAATCTGTGTTCAGCTCACTCACTTTGCAGCCCGGGAGGCTGGTGTGTTCCTCCAGTACAGTACAGGACACGTTTACCTTCACAGTGCTTTCAGTGTATTTAATCAATACAACTATAGCTTTTCACGTAATGTGACAGTATTCGGTTTGATATTAAGTAACGCCATCTGTGTTTTATTTGAATTCATTTCTGTTGGCTTTAGAAAAGTCAGCTCTCGTATTTTCAGTTTAGCCGTACTCATACGCTTCATGCAGTTTTACAACCTCTCTTGGTAACAGGGGTATTGGAGTCAATTTGGGATCAAACATTTATGGAGGATGACTGGAAGAGAGGAGTGCCTCCATGCTAAAAGCTCAACATCTGTATGTCCAAATAACATGGTGTGTAATGCGTTTTTGAATTCAGTCACATATTTAAAAAAATATATGGGGTCAATCTACTGTAAGAAGGGTCAAATTTGATTGGGTGTTTGGTCGATTCCCCTTACGAAAAAATCCATTCTCAACACTGAGATATTAGATTAGCCTATTTTCCTCGTCATCAAAGCTTAAAACCGCAACACTTTGAGGGTGAAACATCTTACAGATCCTTAATCCATCAAAAAGCTGTTTCTATGTAACAGGCTGAATAAAAAAAATTTCAAAGCAGGTAAAGAGTTAAAATACTAAAATCAAATCTAATTTTATTTGTCACATGCGCTGAATACAACCGTGAATATACCGTGAAATGCGTACTTACAAGCCCTTTAACCAACATTGCAACATTTTTAAAAAGTACGAAAAATGTGCTCAATAAACTAAAGGAAAAATAGTAACATAATAAAATAACAATAACTTGACTATATACAAGCGGTAACGGTACCGGGTCAATGTGCAGGGGTACGAGGTAAATTAGATATGTACAGCACCAGTCAAAAGTTTGGAAACACCTACTAATTCAAGGGTTTTTCTTTAGCCTTAAACAGAATTGCTCATGAAGGAGAAATACAATACATTATGTAGCTGCAGTTATGGCCATAACACCTTACTCTGCCATTTTCAAAACAACAGTATAAGTGCTGCTGTAACCAGGCGTGGGGATCAGAAGTTCTCCCTTTCTCTGTCTCGCTCTCTCTCCTCCCTACACTTCCGTGCCCACAACGGGCCACACTCATTGGAATGTTTATACCCAGCCAGCTCTCCTGTATTAAAAGGGCATTGTGTAGCATGCCAACAGGACACAGGGGGGTTAGGTGAGAGATCAGGCCTCTACAGAGACTGGGGAGGGACATAATAATGTCATAATGCCTAACCCTAACTTTATAACCCTAACCCTAACCTTAACCACACTGCTAACCATAATGCCTAACCCTAACCTTAAATTAAGACCAAAAAGCTCATTTTTTTAATGAGCTTTACAATATAGACAATTTTAACTTTGCAGATGGCCTATCTAAGGGGAAATCGCTCAGTTCTGCCTCGAGGACAAGACTCATGACAATAAATGTCAACCTGCACAAAACACTTTAGATTACAGTGCCATGGTATGGACTTTAGACACAGTACTACCATTATAGAGACCAATCCAAGGATTTTCTAGCAGGGTTGAAAAGCTAATAGCAATTGGGTAGTAACAATTTTGTTTTGGTATATAGAAGTAAGACGATATACACTGCTCAAAAAAGTAAATGGAACACTAAAATAACACATCCTAGATCTGAATGAATGTGTTACTTAATCCCTTTTGGCCCGACAGTCTAGGGGGGATGGTAATGAGACCCGTAACATAACTCATGCAAATTATTATTGTGACAAAGTAAAAGTGTGCACGAAATAACCACGACAACAGAAATCTACCGTCAAACTCTAGGTTTATAGGTTTAACACACGGTAATGGGGGGAGCAGGAAAAGGGGCTGAGCTGGACCCAAGGAAAGAAACAATAAATATACAAAAACACACCCCTAAGCTAGACTAGCCTACTTTAACAGCTAACTAACTAACAAAAAAATACAGTGGGTGGTCCGCCCAGTTCTACCTAGTGTATTTAACAAAGTTCACCTACGGGTAGTGTATGCCCATGGGCGACTTGTCTTGGTTTCCCCTTTTCCCACCAGCAAACAAACAAACACCATAACCAAAAACAATACTCACAGGTGATGACAAAGTGCTATGGAGGTGTTTAAACAAAAGAGAGGTTAAGACACAAAGCGAGAGTGAAACACAGAGACCTACAGACATGGCATTTACAGAGAGATTGAGCTGAGCTGAGCTTTAGAACAAACAAATGATGGGGTTTTTAAACCATGGGGAAGGAACTGTGATAGGTCAGGAAATAGGAGGTGTGTCTTCTGATTGATGATTGATGATTGATTGTTGACTGATTGGGGAGTGATGGTTTTCACCTGTGAGGGGAGAAGGAGAGAAAAGAAACACACAGGATACACACACACAGGATAACTGTATCCGTAACACTCCCACCCTTAAAAGAGCAACCCTAGGGGTTGCGACTACAGTATTTCAGTGAATTACTCACAACAAAGCAACAACCTTGCAAAACATACAGAAATCATTTTCACACACGAGACAAAGCATCTGCCAACACATTATCTTAATAAAAACTGGTTACCCGATTTTGTCTTCGGTAACGGTCCGACACAATCAACCACCACATGCTCGAATGGTTCACCTATGACAGGTATGGGACAAAGAGGAGCGGGAGGAATAACCTGATTTGGTTTTCCTGTTATCTGACAGGTGTGGCATGTCCGACAGAACTGAGCCACATCTTGTTTTAAACCCGGCCAAAAGAAATGTCGAAGGATCCGATCATAAGTTTTTGTGATTCCTAAATGACCAGACCACTGGTGATCATGAGCAAGGGATAACACATTTTGTCGAAAAGCTGTAGGAATCACTATTTGGTAAACAGCATTCCAATCTCCATCCGCGTCAACATGGGATTTCCATTTACGCATGAGGAGATTACCATCAATGAAGTAAGCCATCTTCTTCACATCTTCCAATGAGACAACACTAGAAAAACATTTAGCAAGCTTGTTGTCAACCTTTTGGTTAGCAATCAGCTGCTCACGAGTGACTGGTAACTGTATTGCATCAGCAATAAGTTCAACGTTCTTTGATTCTTTCCTGGGCTGTTTGTCAGAGGTGATCAGCTTCTCAGAGGTATCACACAATCCATCCTCTTGATCAACCTCTTTGAACAGAACAGTGTTCGACAAATCTATCTCGTCACCCTCTTGTCGTGCCTGAGCACGAGTGACAGCACAAGTGGGGAACACATGTGGATAACTCTGTGCCAGCTCATTCGAGAGAGAGTGGTCACTTTTATCCAATACTTCCAATACGGGTACTACCTTTCCTCCGGCAATATCGTTACCCATTATAAAGGTCACACCTTTCACTGGCAACATAGGACGTACACCCACTCTGAATATTCCACTGATTAACCCAGAGTGTACATTTACAAAGTGCAATGGTACTGGGACAAAACCCATTTCAATACCCTGCACTAACACACTGGAACCACAGTATGTATCGTCAGATAAGGGCAACACATCAGACAATATAAACCACTGCGCCGCACCAGTATCTCTAAGGATTTTAACCGGTCGTTGAGACGCTTCGTCATTCGTTAGGGACACAAACCCCTCGAAAATGAATGGTTCATAACGGCGGTCGGGGACTGAGACTTTCAAACTACAGTTACCCTGAGGCACCTGTTTTGTTGCTGACCTCTTAACCGTACGAATTAGAGCAACACCTGTTGGTGGCTTGGCACGAAGAGGCATCCCTTGTTTGCGTTTAAGCAGGAAGCAATCATTAATCATATGTCCTACTTTATGACAATAGAAACAGGGACGCTCATTCTTCTGGCGTGCTTGATATACTACTGCTGACCGACTAGGGCTAAAGGTAGGAAACTCAGTGGCTCTACACTCAGTTTGAGCCGAAAACACACTCTTGTGCGTCAACACAAACTCATCTGCCAACACAGACGCTTCTGCCAGACAGGATACTTTCTGTTCATTTAGGTAAACTACAATGCGTTCGGGTAAGCAATTTTTAAACTCTTCCAACAAGAATAACTCCCGGAGAGAGTTGAAATCAGTTACCTTACTAGCAGCATGCCATTTATCAAACAGATTTCCCTTGTCTCTAGCAAATTCCACATAAGTCTTACTAGAAGACTTTCTATGAGACCTAAATCTCTGTCGGTATGCCTCAGGCACAAGCTCATAGGCACGAAGAACAGTAGCTTTGACCACTTCGTAATTCAAACTGTCCTCCAGAGGTAACGCTGACAAAACCTCTTGTGCTTTACCAGTTAATTTACACTGAAGTAATAGGCACCATACCTCTTCAGGCCATTTCAATGCTACGGCTATACGCTCAAATACACAAAAATAGGAGTCAACCTCTGACTCTCTGAACAAAGGTACTAAGGCAATCTGCCTACTAATGTCAAACGTGTTTGAGGACACAGCAGGTGAGGACGGCTCACAAACAGGTACAGTAGGACCGGAGGCTAGCCTCGCTGTCTCTGCCTCCAGTTCCATCTTGCGCATTTTGAACTCCAACTGCCTTTGTTCTCTGTCTGCCTCAATTTTACACATCTCCAAATGCCGTTGTTCTCGTTCTTTTTCTGCCTCTATTTTACATATCTCCAACTGGAGAGTCTCTCGCCTAATTTGGGCTCTCTTCCACCTCCAGTTGGAAGTGTGCTAAACGGACATCCCTCCTGGCATCACCATTTGACAGTGGGGAGAGTGGATCAAAACGGGACAATGTGGCTGGTGTTTTAGCCTCTCCCTCATTATCAGACACCAATGGGCTTACAGGAGCAGCAACATCCCCTACAGGGGTAGTAGACTCAGGCAGCGGTAACACAAGCACCTGCTCTTCCAACAATATATTTAACACTAGCTGTTTAACCTCCGCCTTAACTAAACTCTGCGGAATCGATACTGAATAATGGTCAGCCAAGGTCATTAAATCAACTCTACGACATTTGTCAAAAACCTCCCACGAAGGGTTATCCAAAAAGGATCTCAAATCAAAAGTATTCATTTTACACTACTTCACAAGTGCCAAAGAAAATAGCAAACACTAATGCTACTTCAGCTATGACGCTCAACACTGAACTATACCACTACAACAATCTACATGAGCGGCATGGGTGTCAGTTATGACAGATCCCGGACGAGGCCCCACTTATGTTACGAATCCCTTTTGGCCCGACAGTCTAGGGGGGATGGTAATGAGACCCGTAACATAACTCATGCAAATTATTATTGTGACAAAGTAAAAGTGTGCACGAAATAACCATGACAACAGAAATCTACCGTCAAACTCTAGGTTTATAGGTTTAACACACGGTAATGGGGGGAGCAGGAAAAGGGGCTGAGCTGGACCCAAGGAAAGAAACAATAAATATACAAAAACACACCCCTAAGCTAGACTAGCCTACTTTAACAACAACTAACTAACTAACCAAAAATACAGTGGGTGGTCCGCCCAGTTCTACCTAGTGTATTTAACAAAGTTCACCTACGGGTAGTGTATGCCCATGGGCGACTTGTCTTGGTTTCCACTTTTCCCACCAGCAAACAAACAAACACCATAACCAAAACAATACTCACAGGTGATGACAAAGTGCTATGGAGGTGTTTAAACAAAGAGGTTAAGACACAAAGCGAGAGTGAAACACAGAGACCTACAGACATGGCATTTACAGAGAGATTGAGCTGAGCTAAGCTTTAGAACAAACAAATGATGGGGTTTTTAAACCATGGGGAAGGAACTGTAATAGGTCAGGAAATAGGAGGAGGTGTGTCTTCTGATTGATGATTGATGATTGATTGATTGGGGAGTGATGGTTTTCACCTGTGAGGGAGAAGGAGAAAAGAAACACACAGGATACACACACACACAGGATAACTGTATCCGTAACAGAATGAAATATTCTTATTAAATACTTTTTTCTTTACATAGTTGAATGTGCTGACAACAAAATCACACAAAAATTATCAATGGAAATCAAATTTATCAACCCATGGAGGTCTGGATTTGGAGTCACACTCAAAATTAAAGTGGAAAACCACACTACAGGCTGATCCAACTTTGATGAAATGTCCTTGAAACAAGTCAAAATGAGGCTCAGTAGTGTGTGTGGGCTCCACGTGCCTGTATGACCTCCCTACAATGCCTGGGCATGCTCCTGATGAGGTGGCGTATGGTCTCCTGAGGATCTCCTCCCAGACCTGGACTAAAGCATCCAACTCCTGGACAGTCTGTGGTGCAACGTGGCTTTGGTGGATGGAGCGAGACATGATGTCCCAGATGTGCTCAATTGGATTCAGGTCTGGGGAACGGGCGGGCCAGTCCATAGCATCAATGCCTTCCTCTTGCAGGAACTGCTGACACACTCCAGCCACATGAGGTTTAGCATTGTCTTGCATTAGGAGGAACCCAGGGCCAACCGCACCAGCATATAGTCTCACAAGGCGTCTGAGGATCTCATCTTGGTACCTAATGGCAGTCAGGCTACCTCTGGCGAACACATGGAGGGCTGTGCGGCCCCCCAAAGAAATGCCACCCCACACCATGACTGACCCACCGCCAAACTGGTCATGCTGGAGGATGTTGCAGGCAGCAGAACGTTCTCCACGGCGTCTCCAGACACTGTCACGTCTGTCACGTGCTCAGTGTGAACCTGCTTTCATCTGTGAAGAGCACAGGGCGCCAGTGGCGAATTCTCTGGCAAATGCCAAATGTCCTGCACGGTGTTGGGCTGTAAGCACAACCCCCACCTGTGGACGTCGGGCCCTCATACCACCCTCATGGAGTCTGTTTCTGACCGTTTGAGCAGACACATGCACATTTGTGGCCTGCTGGAGGTCATTTTGCAGGGCGCTGGCAGTGCTCCTCCTCCTCCTCCTTGCACAAAGGCGGAGGTAGCGGTCCTGCTGCTGGGTTGTTGCCCTCCTACGGCCTTCTCCACGTCTCCTGATGTACTGGCCTGTCTCCTGGTAGCGCCTCCATGCTCTGGACACTACGCTGACAGACACAGCAAACCTTCTTGCCATAGCTCGCATTGATGTGCCATCCTGGATGAGCTGCACTACCTGAGCCACTTGTGTGGGTTGTAGACTCCGTCTCATGCTACCACTAGAGTGAAAGCACCGCCAGCATTCAAAAGTGACCAAAACATCAGCCAGGAAGCATAAAAACTGAGAAGTAGTCTGTGGTCACCACCTTCAGAACCACTCCTTTATTGGGGGTGTCTTGCTAATTGCCTATAATTTCCACCTGTTGTCTATTCCATTTGCACAACAGCATGTGAAATTTATTGTCAATCAGTGTAGCTTCCAAAGTGGACAGTTTGATTTCACAAAGTGTGATTGACTTGGAGTTACATTGTGTTGTTTAAGTGTTCCCTTTATTTTTTTTGAGCAGTGTATTTGTCTGTGGATATATCCAATCCAATATGGATAAAGAATATATGCAATACATTTTTTCGTTCTCGTGAAAGTGACTGCCGTGTCATGAGAAAAGTTGTCTATACAAGTGTGTATGCTCAAGTAAATGGAACTCCTTTTTTAGAGTGAAAGCTTGTCAAACACTTGTCTACACACACACACACACACACACACACACACACACACACACACACACACACACACACACACACACACACACACACACACACACACACACACACACACACACACACACACACACACACACACACACACACACACACACACACACACAAACTCCAAGGCTTTATGGGTTTGATTGTAATGTAATTACACTGTCCATTCCACTCCATGGTTACTGTTTTATAATTCCACTCCAACATCATCATTATCTCTCTGTGTCATTGTGGTTAGATATCACATTTCCTCAACACTCCTATTATACACAGATACAGTTCCATGCAATCTAATTTCCCTCATCATGATGCCTGACCTGTGTGTTGGGTCTGTGAACGTGTGATTGTGTTACCTTGTGATAGTGTCCAAATGTATCACATGAAACTGGATCTGAGAGGGTTTAACGGTGTTCTGGTTCAGTGGTTCAGAGCCTCTGGACCATATCCTCTATGGGGGTATCACAGGATTCAATTCTTGGGCCGGCTCTTTTCTGTATATATCAACGATGTCGCTCTTGCTGCGGGTGATTCCTTGATCCACCTCTATTGCAGATGACACCATTCTGTATACATCTGGCCCTTCTTTGGACACTGTGTTAACAAACCTCCAAATGAGCTTCAATGCCATACAACACTCCTTCCATGGCCTCCAACTGCTCTTAAATGCTAGTAAAACTAAATGCATGCTCTTCAACTGATCGCTGCCCACACTCGCCCGCCGGACTAGCGTCACTACTTTGGACAGTTCTGACAGTTCTGACAACTACAAATACCTAGGTGTCTGGCTAGACTGTAAACTCTCCTTCCAGACTCATTAAGCATCCCCAATCCAGCCTCCCGGGCACAGCTGGCACTACAGTATAGCGCCCTTAGCCACTGTGCCACCGGGGACCCTGGGTTCGTGCCCAGGCCCTGTCGTAACCGGCCGTGACCGGGAGGTCCGTGGGCGGCGCACAATTGGCCTAGCGTCGTCCGGGTTAGGGAGGGTTTGGCCGTAGGGATAGTAGCTACTAACAATTGGATACCACGAAATTGGGGAGAAAAAGGTGTAAAAATTATTATTATTATTTTCTTAAAAGCATCCCCAATCTAGAATCGGCTTACTATTTCGCAACAAAGCCTCCTTCACTCACGCTGCCAAACATACATAAAATGGACTATCCTATCGATCCTCGACATCAGCGATGTCATTTACAAAATAGCCTCCAACACTCTACTCAGCAAATTGGATGCAGTCTATCATGGTGCCATCCACTTTGTCACCAAAGCCCCCCACCATTGCTACCTGTATGCTCTCGTCGGCTAGCCCCGTTACATATTCGTCGCCAGACCCAATGTCTCAGGTCATCTACAAATCTTTGCTCCACCATATCTCAGCTCACTGGTCACCATAACAATAACATAACCCATAGCACTCGCTCCAGCAGGTATATCTCACTGGTCATCCCCAAAGCCAACACCCCCTTTGGCCGCCTTTCCTTGCAGTTCTCTGCTGCCAATGACTGGAAGAAATTGCAAAAATCGCTGAAGTTGGAGACTTATATCTCCCTCACTAACTTCAAAACATCAGCTATCTGAGCAGCTTACCGATCGCTGCAGCTGTACACAGTCCATCTGTAAATAGCCCATCCAACTACCTCCCATACTGTTTTAATTAATTTGTTTTTGCTATTTTGCACACCAGTATTTCTACTTGCACATCATCATCTGCACATCTATCACTCCAGTGTTAATTTGCTAAATTGTAATTACATCGCTACTATGGCCTATTTATTGCCTTACCTCCTTACTGGGATTCACATGAAAGCCACTTCCTTTCAAGGACTAAGGGAAGTCTCATAAAATAAAAACATACCCGCTGGTGTGTTCGCTAACTCAAAAGTGGCATTCCTCCCAACCCACGATACATCACTGCTTCACCCATCAGCCAGCAAAGTGAATTATGTTTCCTAGCTCTCTCTCACTGTCACCGAGAACATGAATTACTAGAACTGCTGTTGGCCACAGATCATGGTTTTCAACCCCACCCCTGATACATTAGCAGATATGAGTCACCCCGATACATTAGAAGATATGAGTCACCCGATACATTAGAAGATATGAGTCACCTCGATACATTAAAAGATATGAGTCACCCCGATACATTAGAAGATATGAGTCACCCCGATACATTAGAAGATTTGATTCACTCCGATACATTAGAAGATATGAGTCACCCCGATACATTAGCAGATATGAGTCACCCCGATACATTAGAAGATATGAGTCACCCTGATACATTAGCAGATATGAGTCACCTCAATACATTAGAAGATATGAGTCATCCCGATACATTAGAAGATATGAGTCACCTCAATACATTAAAAGATATGAGTCACCTCAATACATTAAAAGATATGAGTCACCCCGATACATTAGAAGATATGAGTCACCCCGATACATTAGAAGATATGAGTCACCTCAATACATTAAAAGATATGAGTCACCCCGATACATTAGAAGATATGAGTCACATTAGAAGATATGAGTCACCCCGATACATTAGAAGATACTATTATTATTATTATTATTGGCATATATTATTAAGATATGAGTCCCTCTGATACATTCGAAGATGTGATTCACACCAATCCATTAGTAGATTTGTTTCACATTGATACATTAGTAGATCTGATTTACCCCGATACATTAGTAGATTTGATTCACCCCATACATTAGTAGATTTGATTCACCAAATACATTAGTAGATTTGATTCACCCCATACATTAGTAGATTTGATTCACCAAATACATTAGTAGATTTGATTCACCCCATACATTAGTAGATTTGATTCACCAAATACATTAGTAGATTTGATTCACCCCATACATTAGTAGATTTGATTCACCAAATACATTAGTAGATTTGATTCACCCCATACATCAGTAGATTTGATTCACCAAATACATTAGTAGATTTGATTCACCCCATACATTAGTAGATTTGATTCACCCCATACATTAGTAGATTTGATTCACCAAATACATTAGTAGATTTGATTCACCCGATACATTAGTAGATATTGATTCACCCTGATACATGAGTAGATATCGATTCACCCTGATACATTATTAGATATTGATTCACCCCATACGATACATTAGAAGATTTGATTCACCCCGATACATTTGGAGATGTATGCATCTGCACAGGTACTGGCGTCAAGGCGTGTTCCAAATGGCACCCCATTACCTTGATAGTGCACTACTTTCCCCAATAGGGACCCTGTCAAAAGCAGTGTACTACATAGGGAATAGTATGCAATTTAGGATGTACCCAAAAAAGTTCAGAAGGAGGGTGAGGAGGGTCCTAGGAAGCAGAGGGAGGGAGCCCTGCTGTATTTCACATGTCAGGGCGTGCTGGAAGAAAGAAGACTATCATTTAGTGGAATATTTACGAGCCGCAGGGTTCACGTCTCTGGGGAGGGAACCTAATAAATTGGAGTTTCAGAGGAGATTGTATCTCAATGAGCTCAAGAAGCTGTCGGTGGTTTTGTCTGAAAGTGGATGTGTTGGGGCATGTGTTAGAGGGGGTGGTGCTGGTGGTGGAGATACATGAGGTGGAAGACTATTTGGAGTAGTTTGGTTCTAGTGAAGTAATTGTTGTTCAAGGAATCTGAAATTCAATACAGAGAAATTCTTGAGAGAGGGAGTGGAGCAAAAGAGAAAGAGCGAGAGGGAGTTGTATTTCCTCTGTCTTATCACAAAGTCCACACTGAATCAGAGCATGTCCAGCCAAGTCTCTAACATGTCTCCACATGTCAATGCAACCAATAATGAGTCATTTGGGAGAGTTTGCATACTGTACCATACAGAACATTGATTACAATATACTATACATGCATACGGGCATACAAACATGCATGTGTAGGGTCCTTGTATTGGAATAGAATTCTCAGTGGAGGGAAAATGGGTGTAAAATCCTAATTCTCACTGGGAAAGCTTTGTAAGCTATATTGTATTTTATTTATTTATTTGGCATGAAATATTCCGTTTTAATATGTGGCCTCTTATAGCCATTTCTCAGGCAGAGCTTTTTACTGCTAGAGATCTAGCAACACACGCAGGAATTCTCTACTGCTGAGCTCTAGACATGGTGCTACTGACAACACTATGGAATGAATAGAATAAAACAGAGAAATGTTAATAAAAAGATTTGACAGGACAATCAGCTGTAATTTCTATCAACCTCGCAGAATAGTGAGGGATACAGGGTATATCAGTGGTGGCTGGTGGCACCTTAAATACGGAGGACGGCTCATAGTAATGGCTGGAAAGGAATAAATGGAACGGTCAAACACATCAAACATTTGGTTTCCATGTCGTTTGATACCATTCCATTCCAGAAATGATTATGAGACATCCTCCCGTCACCAGCCTCCTCTGGTGTATATGTGATCTGTGTGAAAGAGACATACAGTTGAAGTCGGAAGTTTACATACACGTAGGTTGGAGTCATTTAAACTCGTTTTTCAACCACTCCAATTTCTTGTTAACAATCTATAGTTTTGGCAAGTCGGTTAGGACATTACTTTGTGCATGACACAAGTCATTTTTCTAACAATTGTTTACAGACAGATTATTTCACCTATAATTCATTGTATCACAATTCCAGTGGGTCAGAAGTTTACATACACTTAGTTGACTGTGCCTTTAAACTGCTTGGAAAATTCCAGAAAATGATGTCATGGCTTTAGAAGCTTCTGGTAGGCTAATTGACATTATTCGAGTCAATTGGAGGTGTAGCTGTGGATGTATTTCAAGGCCTACCTTCAAACTCAGTACCTCTTTGCTTGACATCATGGGGAAAATCAAAGGAAATCAGCCAAGACCTCAGAAAAATAATTTTAGACCTCCACAAGTCTGGTTCATCCTTGGGAGCAATTCCTAAATGCCTGAAGGTACCAAGTTCACCTATACAAACAATAGTACGCAAGTATAAACACCATGGGACAACGCAGCTGTCATACCGCTCAGGAAGGAGACACGTTCTGTCTCCTAGAGATGAACATACTTTGGTGCGAAAGTGCAAATCAATCCCAGAACAACAGCAAAGGACCTTGTGAAGATGCTGGAGGAAACAGGTACAAAAATATCTATATCCACAGTAAAACGAGTCCTATATTGACATAACCTGAACGGCCACTCAGCAAAGGGAAGAAGCCCCTGCTCCAAAACAGCCATAAAAAAGCCAGACTACGGTTTGCAACTGCACATGGGGACAAAGATCATACTTTTTGGAGAAATGTTGTCTGGTCTGATGAAACAAAAATGGAACTGTTCGGTCATAATGACCATCGTTATGTTTGGAGGAAAAAGGAGGAGGCTTGCAAGCCGAAGAACATCCCAAACGTGAAGCACGGGATGGCAACATCATGTTGTGGGGGTGCTTTGCTGCAGGAGGGACTGGTGCACTTCACAAAATAGATGACATCATGAGGAATGTAAAATTATGTGGATATATTAAACAACATCTCAAGACATCAGTCAGTTAAAGCTTGGTCACAAATGGGTCTTCCAAATGGACAATGACCCACCCCAAGCATACTTCCAAAGTTGTGGCAAAATGGTTTAAGGACAACAAAGTCAAGGTATTGGAGTGGCCATCACATAGCCCTGACCTCAATCCCATATTCAATTTGTGGGCAGAACTGAAAAAGCATGTGCGAGCAAGGAGGCCTACAAACCAGCTCTGTCAGGAGGAATGGGCCAAAATTCACCCAAATTATTGTGGGAAGCTTGTGGAAAGCTACCTGGATGTGTGACCCAATTAAACAATTTAAAGGCAACGCTGCCAAATACTAATTGACTGTATGTAAACTTATGACCCACTGGGAATGTGATGAAAGAAATAAAAGCTGAAATAAATCATTCTCCCTACTATTATTCTGACATTTCACATTTGTACAATAAAGTGGTGATACTAACTGACCTAAGACAGGGGAAGTTTTGCTTGGATTAAATGTCAGGAATTGTGAAAAACTGAGTTTAAATGTATTTGGCTAAGGTGTATGTAAACTTCTGACTTCAACTGTATACACATAGTTCAGTATGTACTTGTCTATATCAACACACACACACACACACACACACACACACACACACACACACACACACACACACACACACACACACACACACACACACACACACACACACACACACACACACACACACACACACACACACACACACACACACACACACACACACATTTGCACTCACATACGCCACATAACATTTAAACAACAAAACTCCATGTACGATCCATATTCATTTTCTACAATCATCACATTCAATCAAATGTATTTATAAAATATTTTTTACATCAGCACAAAGTGCTTATACAGAAACCCAGGCTAAAGCCCCAGAGAGCAAGCAATGCAGATGTACAGTAGAAGCACGGTGGCTAAGAAAAATCCCAAAGGCAGGAACCTAGGAAGAACCCTAGAGAGGAACCAGGCTCTGAGGGTTGGCCAGTCCTATTCTGGCTGTGCCGTGTGGAGATTAAAGCACATGGCCATTAAGGCCAGATTGATGTTCAAGCTGTACAACCATTTGTAGATGACCTACAGGGTAAAATAATAATCACAGTGGTTATAGAGGGTGCAACAGGTCAGGAGCTCAGGAATAAATGTCAGTTGGCTTTTCAGAGCGAAGCATTCCGAGGTTGAGACAGTAGGTGCGGTAGAGAAAGAAAAGGGGAAAGGGAGAGAGGGGTGGAGACAGAGAAAAGAGAGAGAATGAGGAGAGGGTCGAAACAGCAGGTCTGGGACAGGTAGCACGTCCGGTGAACATGTCAGGGTTCCATAGCCACAGGCAGAACAGCAGAAACTGGATCAGCAGCACGACGAGGTGGACTGGAGACTGGGAGAGCCAGGAGCCGTCAGGCCAGGTAATCCTGAGGCATGGTCCTAGGGGCTCAGGTCCCCGAGAGAGAGAGAGAGAGAGAGAGAGAGAGAGAGAGAGAGAGAGAGAGAGAGAGAGAGAGAGAGAGAGAGAGAGAGAGAGAGAGAGAGAGAGAGAGAGAGAGAGAGAGAGAGAGAGAGAGAGAGTGTCATGCAGGTGAAAAGAGGACCCAAAAGCGACTTGCGCGAAAACAGAGTCTTTAATCCAGTAAAGTAAATACAAACAAAAAACACAACTTCTACACTCCAAATGACGAGGACAAACTGAGACTCGATCTTGAACAGCAGGTGAACAGCAGGTTGCCTCGGGAAGGCACTTGAACCAGACAGACTCAGACACCTGCTCACCACGCAGCATCTGAGGAAAACACGACACGACAGGGCGATGTACACAAACACAGCACGTGGAATTCTAGACAAGGAACCGACAGACAGGAACGGAAAACACAAAGGAAGAAATAGGGACTCTAATCAGGGGGCGAGGATCGGGGAACAGGTGTGGGAAGACTAAAATGATTGATTAGGGAATAGGAACAGCTGGGAGCAGGAAAACGGAACGATAGGAGAGAAGAGAGAGCGAGAGAGTGAGAGAGGGAGGGGAGAGAGAGGGATAGAAAGAGGGAAAGAACCTAATAAGACCAGCAGAGGGAAACGAATAGAATGGGAAGCACAGGGACAAGACAAGATAATAAATGACAAAACATGACAGTACCCCCCACTCACCGAGCGCCTCCTGGCGCACTCCGAGGAGGAATCCTGGCGGCAACGGAGGAAATCATCAATGAGTGAACGGTCCAGCACGTCCCGAGACGGAACCCAACTCCTCTCCTCAGACCGTAACCCTCCCAATCCACTAAGTACAGACCCCGTCCCCGAGCAGCATGTCCATGATCTTATGTACCTTGTAAATAGGTGCGCTCTGCGACAAGGACGGGGAGGGGGGAGGGAAGACGAACGGGGGTGCGAAGAAAGGGCTTGACACAGGAGACATGGAAGACAGGATTGACGCGACGAAGATGTCGCGGAAGAAGCAATCCACAGCCACAGGATTGACGACCTGGGAGACACGGAACGGACCAATGAACTGGCGTGGAGTCAACTTACGAGAAGCTGTCGTAAGAGGAAGGTTGCGGTGGAAAGCCACACTCTCTGGCCGCAACAATACCTTGAGCTCTTAATCCCGCGTTTATTGGGCTCTCAGTCCCAGCCCTGTAACGGCAAAGTGCAGACCTCACCCTCTCCAGGTGCGCTCACAACGTTGGACAAACGCTTTGAGCGGAGGGAACGCTGACTCGGCAAGCTGATGAGAACAGAGGAGGCTGGTAACCCAGACTACTCTGAAACGGTGATAACTCCCGGTAGCAGACGAAGGAAGCGAATTGTGAGCGTATCTGCCCAGGGAGCTGTTCTGCCCAAGACGCAGGGTTTCTGAAAGAAAGGCTCGTTAGTATGCGACCAATCGTCTGATTGGCCCCTCTGCTTGACCGTTAGACGGGGGATGAAACCAGGAAGAGAGACTGACGGACGCACCAATCAAACGACAGAACTCCCTCCAAAACTGTGGCGTGAATTGCGGGCCTCTGTCTGAAACGCGTCCAACGGGAGGCCATGAATTCTGAACATTCTCCATAATGATTTGTGCCGTCTCCTTAGCGGAAGGAAGTTTAGCGAGGGGAATGAAATGTGCCGCCTTAGAGAACCTATCGACAAACCGTAAGAATCACAGTCTTCCCCGCAGACAAAGGCAGGCCTGTAATGAAGTCTAGGGCGATGTGAGACCATGGTCGAGAAGGAATGGGGAGCGGTCTGAGACGACCGGCAGGAGAGAGTTACCCGACTTTAGTCTGCGCGCAGTCCCAACAAGCAGCCACGGTTCTGCGCGTGTCACGCTCCTGAGTCGGCCACCAAAAGCTCTGGCGAATAGACGCAAGAGTGCCTCGAACACCGGGATGACCAGCTAACTTGGCAGAGTGAGCCCACTGAAGAACAGCCAGACGAGTGGAAACAGGAACGAAAGGAGGTTACTAGACAAGCGACGGCGATGCAGTGTGCGTGAGTGCTTGCTTAACCTGTCTTTCAATTCCCAGACTGTTAACCCGACAACACGCCATAAGGAAGAATCCCCTCGGGATCAGTAGAAGCCACAGAAGAACTAAACAGACGGGATAAGGCATCAGGCTTGGTGTTCTTGCTACCCGGACGGTGCAAGAAATCACAAACTCAAACGAGCGAAAAACAACGCCCAACGAGCTGATGGGCATTAAGTCGTTTGGGCAGAACGGATGTACTCAAGGTTCTTATGGTCTGTCCAAACGACATAAAGGAACGGTCGCCCCTTCCACCACTGTCGCCATTCGCCTAGGGCTAAGCGGATGGCGAGCAGTTCACGGTTACCCACATCATAGTTGCGCTCAGATGGCGACAGGCGATGAGAAAAATAAGCGCAAGGATGAACCATCGCCAGACTGGAAGCGCTGGGATAGAATGGCTCCCACGCCTACCTTCTGAAGGTCAACCTCGACAATGAATTGTCAGTGACGTCAGAGTAACGAGGATAGGAGCGGACGTAAAACGTTCTTTTAGAAGATCAAAAGCTCCCTAGGGTGGAACCGGACCACTTAAAACACGTCTTGACAGAAGTAAGAGCTGTGAGAGGGGCAGCAACTTGACCGAAATTACGAGATGAAACGCCGATAGAAATTAGCTAAAACCTAAAAAGCGCTGCAACTCGACACGTGACCTGGAACGGGCCAATCACTGACAGCTTGGACCTTAAAGGAATCCATCTGAATGCCTTCAGCGGAAATAACGGAACCGAGAAAAGCAACGGAGGAGACATGAAAAGAGCACTTCTCAGACTTTACGTAGAGACAATTTTCTCCCAAAAGGCGCTAGAACACGCCGAACGCAAGGAATATGAATCTCGAAAGACGGAGAAAAAATCAGGATACTTCCGCCAAGATAGACAAAAACAGATCTCAGCATGTTTCTATGAACATCATTAACTAATCGAAAACAGCGCCGGCGCATTGGCGAGACCAAACGGCAGAACCTTGGCATCAAAAATGCCCTTAACGGAGTGTTAAGCAACGCTGCTTTCCACTGCCCCCTCTGATGCGCATACCAGATGGTAAGCCGCTACGGTCCAACTAGTAAGTTGACCTGGCTCCTGCAGAATTCAAGCGCTGATGACATAAGGGGGAAGCGATAACGCATTCTAACCGTTATGTCATTCAGCTCTCGATAATCCACGCAGGGGCGCAGAGTACCGTCCTTCTTCTTAACAAAAAGAACCCCGCCCCGGCCGGAGAGGAAGAAGGCACTATGGTACCGGCGTCAAGAGACACAGACAAATAATCCTCGAGAGCCTTACGTTCGGGAGCCGACAGAGAGTATAGTCTACCCCGAGGAGGAGTGGTCCCCGGAAGGAGATCAATACTACAATCATACGACCGGTGAGGAGGAAGGGAGTTGGCTCGGGACCGACTGAAGACCGTGCGCAGATCATGATATTCCTCCGGCACTCCTGTCAAATCGCCAGGTTCCTCCTGAGAAGTAGGGACAGAAGAAACGGGAGGGATGGCAGACATTAAACACTTCACATGACAAGAAACGTTCCAGGATAGGATAGAATTACTAGACCAATTAATAGAAGGATTATGACATACTAGCCAGGGATGACCCAAAACAACAGGTGTAAACGGTGAACGAAAAATCAAAAAGAAATAGTCTCACTGTGGTTACCAGATACTGTGAGGGTTAAAGGTAGTGTCTCAAATCTGATACTGGGAAGATGACTACCATCTAAGGCGAACATGGGCGTAGGCTTCTCTAACTCTCTGAAAGGAATGTCATGTTTCCGAACCCATGCTTCGTCCATGAAACAACCCTCAGCCCCAGAGTCTATCAAGGCACTACATGTAGCACCCGAACCGGTCCAGCGTAGATGGACCGACAAAGTAGTACAGGATCTTGATGGAGAGACTTGAGTAGTTGCGCTCACCTGTAGCCCTCCGCTTACAGATGAGCTCTGGCTTTTACTGGACATGAATTAACAAAATGTCCAGCAACTCCGCAATAGAGGCACAGGCGGTTGGTGATCCTCCGTTCCCTCTCCTTAGTCGAGATGCGAATCCCTCCCAGCTGCATGGGCTCAGACTCTGAGCCAGAGGAGGGAGATGGTTGCGATGCGGAGCAGGGAAACACCGTTGATGCGAGCTCTCTTCCACGAGCCCGGTGACGAAGATCTACCCGTCGTTCTATGCGGATGGCGAGAGCAATCAAAGAGTCCACATCTGAAGGAACCTCCCGGGAGAGAATCTCATCCTTAACCACTGCGTGGAGTCCCTCCAGAAAACGAGCGAGCAGCGCCGGCTCGTTCCACTCACTAGAGGCAGCAAGAGTGCGAAACTCAATAGAATAATCCGTTATGGACCGTTCACCTTGGCATAAGGAAGCCAGGGCCCTAGAAGCCTCCCTACCAAAAACTGAACGGTCAAAAACCCGAATCATCTCCTCTTTAAAGTTCTGGAACTTGTTAGAGCAATCAGCCCTTGCCTCCCAGATAGCTGTGCCCCATTCTCGAGCCCGGCCAGTAAGGAGTGAAATGGCGTAAGCAACCCGAGCTCTCTCTCTAGAGTATGTGTTGGGTTGGAGAGAGAACACAATCTCACACTGCGTGAGAAAGGAGCGGCACTCAGTGGGCTGCCCGGAGTAGCAAGGTGGGTTATTAACCCTAGGTTCTGGAGGCTCGGCAGGCCAGGAAGTAACAGGTGGCACGAGACGTAGACTCTGGAACTGTCCAGAGAGGTCGGAAACCTGAGCGGCCAGGTTCTCCACGGCATGGCGAGCAGCAGACAATTCCTGCTCGTGTCTGCCGAGCATGGCTCCTTGGATCTCGACGGCAGTGTAACGAGCGTCTGAAGTCGCTGGGTCCATTCCTTGGTCGGTTCCTTCTGTCATGCAGGTGAAAGAGGACCCAAAGCGACTTGGCGAAAACAGAGTCTTTAATCCAGTAAAGTAAATACAAACAAAAAACACAACTTTCACTCGAAATGACGAGGACAAACTGGAGACTCGATCTTGAACAGCAGGTGAACAGCAGGTTGCCTCGGGAAGGCACTTGAACCAGACAGACTCAGACACCTGCTCACCACGCAGCATCTGAGGAAAACACGACACGACAGGGCGATACACAAACACAGCACGGTGAATTCTAGACAAGGAACCGACAGGACAGGAACGGAACACAAAGGAAGAAATAGGGACTCTAATCAGGGG
>NW_025748878.1:0-29986 GCF_021184085.1 Oncorhynchus gorbuscha
GAACATACCAACAACTGAGAAGATATATTACTTAAGAAAATATGTCGGTGGGCCTGCCAAGAAAGCCATCGAAAGTTACTTTATGTTAGGAACAGAATCAGCCTACCATGCTGCTTGGACCATTCTTGAAGAAAGGTACGGAAACAAATTCTTCATCGCCAAGTCTTTCAGAGATAAGCTCAATGCATGGCCTACGATAGGATCCAAGGACAGTCTTGAACTTAGAGACCTTGTAGACTTTCTTCGCAGCTGTAATATATGCCATTTAGCAGACGCTTTTATCCAAAGCGACTTACAGTCATGTGTGCATACATTCTACGTATGGGTGGTCCCGGGGATCGAACCCACTACCCTGGCGTTACAAGCGCCATGCTCTACCAACTGAGCTACAGAGAACACAGAGAACGCTGTGAAGCTGCTATGTCTCAGAATAAGGGCCTGGAGGTGCTTAATGACTGTAATGAAAACCAAAAGATCCTCGCTAAACTTCCAGATTGGCTAACTTCAAGATGGAATAGAAAGGTCACAGCCATCTTAGAAGAAACGGAGATCTTTCCTAGCTTCAGTCAGTTTGTGAAGTTTCTCACGAGAGAAGCCAAGATTGCTTGCAATCCTGTAACATCCCTTCATGCTTTGAAACCAAGTGAAGATGGGAAACTTAAGACGCCAAGGATTCAAAACCCCGGAGCAAGGGTATTAGCAACTAACTCTGATGAGAAAGATACTGTTACTAGTTGTGTCTTCTGTGAGAAGTCAGGTCACAGTCTCCACAAATGCTGGAAGTTCATGGATAAGCCCGCCGCAGAGCGACAGAAGTTTGTTCAAGAGAATAAATTGTGCTTTGGCTGTTTAAGGCCTGGGCATCGATCGAAAGATTGTGATAACAGGAACACCTGCGACACGTGTCAGAGGAGGCATCCATCCTGCCTGCACGAAGATCGTAGTAAAGAAAGGTTAAGGGATAGGAAGACAGAGCCCCCACGAGATAAGGGGACAAGAGCGTCAAGTGAGGCCATATCTAACAGAGTCGTAAGGGACATTAACACTCACACCTCCACAATCATTCCAGTATGGGTGTCAACCACAAGTGAGCCAGATCGTGAAGTTCTTGTGTATGCACTTCTTGACACCCAGAGTGACACCACTTTTATCCTTGAAGAGACAACAAAGGCTCTCAATACAAGGAAGGAGCCAGTCCAACTGAAACTCTCTACAATGGCTTCAAGAAATACCACTGTGCCCTGCCAGAAGCTGTCTGGTTTGCAGGTTAGAGGGTTTTACTTGGAGAAGAAAATCCCTCTGCCAACGACCTACTCGAGAGAGTTTATTCCTGCAAACAGAGATCATATTCCTACTCCAGAGACTGCAAGAGCATGGTCTCATCTTGAACACATTGCAGAGGAGATTGCTCCTCAACAGAGCTGTGATGTCGGTCTCTTAATTGGCTACAACTGCTCCCAGGCTCTCCTTCCAAGAGAAATTGTGTCTGGTAAGGGAAATCAGCCTTTTGCTCAGAGAACAGATCTTGGCTGGAGCATAGTCGGCTATGGAAATCCATGTATCGACTATGGCGACCCTATTGGAGTGAGTCATCGGGTTATCGTTAGACAGGTGATGCCAAGCCTTCAATCTTCTTCCAACCTCACAAATCAAGTACACCATGTTTGTAGAACACATGTAAGAGATGTAATCACAACACTGGACATTATCAAGACGCTTGAATCTGACTTCAACGAGAGAGCTGCAGAAGAGGACCTCATATCTCAAGAGGATATCCGGTTCCTGAAGAAAATGAAAGAGGGCATCAGACGCAAGGACAATGGACATTATGAGATGCCGCTGCCGTTTAAGGAAGAAAGACCCAATCTGCCGAACAATAAAACATGTGCAGTTCACCGACTCAAGTGCCTGGAAAGGAGGCTAAGGAGAGACAAGCAGTACTACAAGGACTACACAGCATTCATGGAAGAGACTATAGCTTGTGGAGATGCTGAGAAGGTCTCTAAAGAGGAAATTAACAAGCATCCAGCATGGTACATCCCGCACCATGGAGTTTATCACCCACAAAAGCCTGGGAAGATACGAGTCGTCTTTGACTGCTCAGCTAAGTTTCGAGAGTCGTCCTTGAATGATCATCTTACCGGTTCAGAGGTGACAAACACATTGCTGGGCGTCCTTTGTCGTTTTCGTAAGGGTCCAGTTGCAATCATGTGTGACGTAGAGTGCATGTTCCACCAGTTTCATGTGAAAGCAGAAGACCAAGATTATCTACGGTTCCTTTGGTGGGAGAACGGAGATCTAGAGTCTCAACCCTCAGCGTATCGTATGATGGTCCACTTGTTCGGCGCAGCTTCATCTCCTGGTTGCGCCAACTATGGTCTCAAACATCTTGCTGCCGAAGGACAAGGAAGCTTCAGCGAGAAGTCTATCCAGTTCATAGAAAGGAACTTTTATGTTGATGATGGGTTGACGAGCGTATCGTCTGAAGCTGAAGCGGCCCAGCTGGGGAAAGAAGCAAGAGAGCTTTGCAGCATCGGCAAACTTCGGTTGCACAAGTTTATCTCTAACAGCAAGGAAGTTATAGCCACAATTCCCAAGGAAGAACGTGCCAAGGGTGCCAAAGACCTGGATATGGCTCTGGGTGAACCACACATGGAGAGAGCGCTTGGTGTACTGTGGTGTGTCGCATCAGACGAGTTCCAGTTTAGAGTAGTTGTCAAGGAACGCCCACTCACAAGAAGAGGAGTGTTGTCTACAGTAGCCTCTGTATATGATCTGCTTGGGTTTGTGGCACCCTTTGTCCTGGTGGGGAAGCAGATCTTGCAGCGGATGTGTCGTGACAAAATCGACTGGGATGACCCCCTTCCAGATGACCTAAGTTCCCAGTGGGAATTCTGGCTCCAAGGTCTACAAAACTTGTCTGAAGTAAGGATCCAACGAAGCTACTTGCCATCAAGTTTCAAGGAGGTGCAGAGTTATGAGCTCCATCACTTCTCCGACGCTAGTACCTCAGGTTATGGAGAGTGCTCATACCTCAGAACAATTAAACCTCCAACACAGACGGAAATGGAGTCAGACAGGACAGAAGAAACACAAGGATTAATGACATTGTCATTTTGCAAGATGATACTGCACCACGCAACCAGTGGAAATTGGCAAAGGTTACAGAAGTGTAGCCGGGACAGGATGGCGGGTGAGAAGATTCAAGTTACTGATCAGCGACTCAACCCTAGATGAGGGAGGTAAATGCATCACCAAACCCACCTATCTGGAGAGGCCCATCCATAAGACAGTCACCCTCCTGGAAGCCGATCAAGAAACCTGCAGACCTCTTTCACAGAAATCACCGGTGATTGGTGGGAGTGTAACTGACAGTTAGACTTACAGGATATCTCGTTGTCTTTTGTTTGAATTGTTTATGTGTCCGCTGTGCGGGGGAAATGATAATACAAGCGGAACTACGTAGCTAATACTGTTGTAACGGGGATCGTTATTGTAGCAACACACCTTTGGAGGGAAGGCAATCCTGCGCTGCGTTAGCTAAGTTTTCATGTCATCGGGAGTAGTTCATAAACGTTGAAGAGTATGTTAGGATGAAGTGTGAATTCATGCCAGGAATAATAAGTGTGAAGTTTGATTTCCTCCCTTCTGTAATAAGCAGCCAATGAGGTATTTGTTCCTTTATTCATGTGTTAATCTGAACCTGTTATAACGCCGGTTAAACTGTTATGTATGTAAGCACTTCAGAGTTATACCAAGCTAATAAGTCACTCGTAAGATAAGGTTGTAAGAGTGTGCTTAACTGTATTTTTCATTTACTTTATAGTTCTCACGGAAGGTGATAATTCTGACTAAAACTACAGAATAAAGCCGCCAGTTAAAATCAAGGAACGGTTGAGCTCGTGGTTACTGAAGGGAGCTACACTCGGTGCCTCTTTGATTGACATCATGGGGAAATCAAAAGAAACCAGCCAAGACCTCAGAAAAAAAATTGTAGACCTCCACAACTCTGGTTCATCCTTGGGAGCAATTTCCAAATGACTGAAGGAACCACTTTCATCTGTACAAACAACAGTACACAAGTATGTGAGGGGGGGCTAGGGTCAGTTTGTTTATCTGGAGTACTTCTCCTGTCCTATTCGGTGTCCTGTGTAAATCTAAGTGTGCGTTCTCTAATTCTCTCCTTCTCTCTTTCTTCCTCTCTCTCGGAGGACCTGAGCCCTAGGACCATGCCCCAGGACTACCTGACATGATGACTCCTTGCTGTCCCCAGTCCACCTGGCCATGCTGCTGCTCCAGTTTCAACTGGCCTGGGCCCTAGGACCATGTCCCAGGACTACCTGACATGAGGACTCCTTGCTGTCCCCAGTCCACCTGGCCATGCTCCTGCTCCAGTTTCAACTGTTCTGCCTTACTATTATTCAACCATGCTGGTCATTTATGAACATTTGAACATCTTGGCCACGTTCTGTTATAATCTCCACCCGGCACAGCCAGAAGAGGACTGGCCACCCCACATATGCTCTCTCTAATTCTCTCTTTCTTTCTCTCTCTCGGAGGACCTGAGCCCTAGGACCGTGCCCCAGGACTACCTGACATGATGGCTCCTTGCTGTCCCCAGTCCACCTGACTGTGCTGCTGCTCCAGTTTCAACTGTTCTGCCTTATTATTATTTGACCATGCTGGTCATTTATGAACATTTGAACATCTTGGTCATGTTCTGTTATAATCTCTACCCAGCACAGCCAGAAGAGGACTGGCCACCCCACATAGCCCGGTTCCTCTCTAGGTTTCTTCCTAGGTTTTGGCCTTTCTAGGGAGTTTTTCCTAGCCACCGTGCTTTTACACCTGCATTGTTTGCTGTTTGGGGTTTTAGGCTGGGTTTCTGTACAGCACTTTGAGATATCAGCTGATGTACGAAGGGCTATATAAATAAATTTGATTTGATTTGAAGTATAAACACCGGCAGCCGGCAGACCGCTAAGGAAGGACACGTGTTCTGTCTCCTAGAGGTGAACGTAGTAAATGCAAATCAATCCCAGAACAACAGCAAAGGACCTTGTGAAGATGCTGGAGGAAACAGGTACAAAAGTATCTATTTCCACAGTTAAACAAGTCCTATATCGACATAACCTGAAAGGCCACTCAGCAAGGAAGAAGCCACTGCTCCAAAACCGCCAACCGACTACGGTTTGCAACTGCACATGGGGACAAAGATTGTAGGTTTTGGAGAAATGTCCTTTGGTCTGATGAAACAAAAATAGAACTGTTCGGCCATAATGACCATCGTTATGTTTGGAGGAAAAAGGGGGAGGCTTGCAAGCCGAAGAACACCATCCCAACCGTGAAGCACTGGGGTGGCAGCATCATGTTGTGGGGGTGTTTTGCTGCAGGAGGGACTGGTGCACTTCAAAATAGATGGCACCATGAGGAAATAAAATGATGTGAATATATTGAATCAACATCTCAAGACATCAGTCAGGAAGTTAAAGCTTGGTCGCAAATGGGTCTTCCAAATGGACAATGACCCCAAGCATACTTCCAAAGTTGTGGCAAAATGACTTAAGGACAACAAAATCAAGGTATTGGACTGGCCATCACAAAGCCCTGACCTCAATCCTAGAGAACATTTGTGGGCAGAACTGAAAAAGCTTGTGCAAGCAAGGAGGCCTACAAACCTGACTCAGTTACACCAGCTCTGTCAGGAGTAACTTATTGTGGGAAGGTTGTGGAAGGCTAACCAAAACGTTTGACCCAAGTTAAACAATTTAATGGCAATGCTACCAAATATGAATTGAGTATGTAAACTTCTGACCCACTGGGAATGTGATGAAATAAATTTACATTTACATTTACATTACATTTAAGTCATTTAGCAGACGCTCTTATCCAGAGCGACTTACAAATTGGTGCATTCACCTTATGACATCCAGTGGGACAGTCACTTAACAATAGTGCATCTAAAACTTAGGGGGGGGGGTGAGAGGGATTACTTATCCTATCCTAAATAAAAGCTGAAATAAATCATTCTCTCCACTATTATTCTACTATTATTCTCACATTCTTAAAATAAAAGTGGTGATCCTAACTGACCCAAGATAGGGAATTTTTACTAGGATTAAATGTCAGGAATTGTGAAAAACTTTTTTTCTTTCTTTTTGGCAAAGGTGTATGTAAACTTCTGACTTCAAATGTTCGTGTTCAGTTTGTGTGTGTGCATCTATACAGAGTATGGTGTATTAGAGTATGTGTGGTGTATATAGTATGGTGTATTAGTGTGTGTGGGGTGTATACAGCATTGTGTATTAGTGTGTGGGGTGTATACAGCATTGTGTATTAGTGTGTGTGGGGTGTATACAGCATTGTGTATTAGTGAGTGTGGGGTAAATACAGCATTGTGTATTAGTGAGTGTGGGGTGCATACAGCATTGTGTATTAGTGAGTGTGGGGTGTATAGAGCATTGTGTATTAGTGTGTGTGGGTTGTATACAGTATTGTGTATTAGTGTGTGTGGGGTGTATACAGTATTGTGTATTAGTGTGTGTGGGTTGTATACAGCATTGTGTATTAGTGAGTGTGGGGTGTATACAGCATTGTGTATTAGTGTGTGTGGGGTGTATACAGTATTGTGTATTAGTGTGTGTGGGTTGTATACAGTATTGTGAATGTGTGTGTGTGGGTATATACAGCATTGTGTATTACTGTGTGTGGTGTATACAGTATTGTGTATTAGTAGGAGGGAGAGTATACAGCACTGTGTATTAGTGTGTGTAGGGTGTAAACAGCATTGTGTATATGTGTGTGTGGAGTGTATACAGCATTGTGTATTAGTGTGTGTGGGTTGTATACAGTATTGTGTATTAGTGTGTGTTGGGTGTATACAGTATTGTGAATTTGTGTGTGTGGGTATATACAGCATTGTGTATTAGTGTGTGTGGAGTGTATACAGCATTGTGTATTAGTGTGTGTGGAGTGTATACAGCATTGTGTATTACTGTGTGGGTTGTATGCAGCATTGTGTATTAGTGTGTGTGGAGTGTATACAGCATTGTGTATTACTGTGTGGGTTGTATGCAGCATTGTGTATTACTGTGTGGGGTGTATACAGTATTGTGTGTTACTGTGTGGGGTGTATACAGTATTGTGTATTACTGTGTGGGGTGTATACAGTATTGTGTATTACTGCGTGGAGTGTATACAGTATTGTGTATTAGTGTGTGGGGTGTATACAGTATTGTGTATTACTGTGTGGGGTGTATACAATATTGTGTATTACTGCGTGGAGTGTATACAGTATTGTGTATTAGTGTGTGGGGTGTATACAGTATTGTGTGTTACTGTGTGGGGTGTATACAGTATTGTGTGTTACTGTGTGGGGTGTATACAGCATTATGTGTTACTGTGTGGGGTGTATACAGCATTGTGTATTAGTGTGTGTGTAGTTTATACAGCATTGTGTATTCGTGTGTGGGGTGTATGCAGCATTGTGTATTCCTGTGTGGGGTGTATACAGTATTGTGTGTTACTGTGTGGGGTGTATACAGTATTGTGTATTACTGTGTGGGGTGTATACAATATTGTGTGTTACTGTGTGGGGTGTATACAGTATTGTGTATTACTGTGTGGGGTGTATACAATATTGTGTGTTACTGTGTGGGGTGTATACAGTATTGTGTGTTACTGTGTGGGGTGTATACAGTATTGTGTATTACTGTGTGGGGTGTATACAATATTGTGTGTTACTGTGTGGGGTGTATACAGTATTGTGTATTACTGTGTGGGGTGTATACAATATTGTGTGTTACTGTGTGGGGTGTATACAATATTGTGTGTTACTGTGTGGGGTGTATACAGTATTGTGTATTACTGTGTGGGGTGTATACAATATTGTGTGTTACTGTGTGGGTTGTATGCAGCATTGTGTATTACTGTTTGGGGTGTATACAGTATTGTGTGTTACTGTGTGGGGTGTATACAGTATTGTGTATTACTGTGTGGGGTGTATACAATATTGTGTATTACTGCGTGGAGTGTATACAGTATTGTGTATTAGTGTGTGGGGTGTATACAGTATTGTGTATTACTGTGTGGGGTGTATACAGTATTGTGTGTTACTGTGTGGGGTGTATACAGTATTGTGTATTAGTGTGTGGGGTGTATACAGCATTATGTGTTACTGTGTGGGGTGTATACAGCATTGTGTATTAGTGTGTGTGTAGTTTATACAGCATTGTGTATTCGTGTGTGGGGTGTATGCAGCATTGTGTGGGGTGTATACAGTATTGTGTGTTACTGTGTGGGGTGTATACAGTATTGTGTATTACTGTGTGGGGTGTATACAGTATTGTGTGTTACTGTGTGGAGTGTATACAGCATTGTGTATTAGTGTGTGGGGTGTATACAGTATTGTGTATTACTGTGTGGGGTGTATACAGTATTGTGTATTACTGTGTGGAGTGTACCTCGTGGAAGCGTATGATGTTGAGGACCCAGGCACAGAGACCGGCGGCGGCGGATGATTTGAGTCTGACAAACTCAGGGTTAAACTCTGGGTCACTGAGGTACTCATCTCTCACGCACCTCACTGTCGATTCCGGGATGTGTTCCTTGTCAAAGTTCACCAATGCCTGTAGGAAGTCATCCACCTGGGCATAGACATACACATGGGCGTACACACTCTGAAACACTCTGGAACCCTCTGAAACACTCTGAAACACTCTGAAACACTGCCGTTAACACAAAGTGACACAGACACACGGACGGCCAGACAGACAAACTGTCACCTATGGGATATATGCTCCTTACACACTTTGTCACACAGACAAGACACACCAAGACTGACCTTGCTCATGACTACTTTGGCTGCCTTCCAGCTGCGGTCTTTGGGTAATTTACCATGAGGAGCCAGTAGCACCATGACAGCAGCAGAAACGTTGGTCACTATGGCCGGGGGGTTAGGGAACGTCTTCAACTCTGTCAGGTTCAGCTAGAGGGAGGACACATGATTAGGAATCGCATGATATATAAAAAAACGTCCTGTATTAATACATTGGACCAATATATCTCCATATCAAATCATTTCTGGGTAGCAATTAAGTCAAATTCAAAAGGCACTTGCACATCTGAGCGATCTTTGTTGCAGGTGAATGGTAACAATTGAATAACATGAGAAACAAATAAGGAACCTGCAAACTGCTCTTGCTAGTATGATTGCTCTTTATTAAGCTTTATGTGTCGGCCCTCCAGGGCCTTCGTCTTGAGGCTTTTAGTTTTTTAACGGGTAGCAATTATGTACCTTATTGCTATTGTTTTACATTAAAATGGTAAAAAAAAATGCTTATTAGCAAAGAGCAATTTCTCAAGCAAGAACTTTGCTAGGACTGTCAGGGAGTGGTATAACTGGGGAGGGGAAACATGAAAATGAGCCGCTATTGGAAGAGAGGTTTGGAATTCTCTTTCTTATTGGTCTACTAACTCAGTTACCTGGTGATGTCACCAGGCAGGCCAATACTCCCTTCCACCACAACAGGCTGAAATTTCAGGCAGTCTTTTCAAACAGTGTGTTGAGTGTGTTGAGGGCTGCGTCAGCTACATGTAAGGCTGTGTGTTACCCTGTTGAGTGTGTTAAGGGCTGTGTCAGCTGCCTGTAAGGCTGTGTGTTACCCTGTTGAGTGTGTTGAGGGCTGCGTCAGCTGCCTGTAGAGCTGTGTGTTACCCTGTTGAGTGTGTTGAGGGCTTCGTCAGCTGCCTGTAGAGCTGTGTGTTACCCTGTTGAGTGTGTTGAGGGCTGTGTCAGCTGCCTGTAGAGCTGTGTGTTACCCTGTTGAGTGTGTTGAGGGCTGCGTCAGCTGCCTGTAGAGCTGTGTGTTACCCTGTTGAGTGTGTTGAGGGCTGCGTCAGCTGCCTGTAGAGCTGTGTGTTACCCTGTTGAGTGTGTTGAGGGCTGTGTCAGCTGCCTGTAGAGCTGTGTGTTACCCTGTTGAGTGTGTTGAGGGCTGTGTCAGCTGCCTGTAGAGCTGTGTGTTACCCTGTTGAGTGTGTTGAGGGCTGTGTCAGCTGCCTGTAGAGCTGTGTGTTACCCTGTTGAGTGTGTTGAGGCTGTGTCAGCTGCCTGTAGAGCTGTGTGTTACCCTGTTGAGTGTATTGAGGGCTTCGTCAGCTGCCTGTAGAGCTGTGTGTTACCCTGTTGAGTGTGTTGAGGGCTGTGTCAGCTGCCTGTAGAGCTGTGTGTTACCCTGCTGAGTGTGTTGAGGGCTTCGTCAGCTGCCTGTAGAGCTGTGTGTTACCCTGTTGAGTGTGTTGAGGGCTGCGTCAGCTGCCTGTAAGGCAGGTTCAGCCTTCGCCAGGTCCTCTTCACTCTGCTGTTGCTGTGTGGTCACCTCAGCCTGGATGGTTCCTACCTAAAGGACAACAACACACAGCACCACACACTAAACACTTATACATTGCACATTTCAACTTAGAAATGGCACAACAAAATGGTAATTACCTAATAATTACTACCAACACCATTACGATTTCTGAGGATTCCTTGAAACTGATCAAGGCTCACGTGTTCAACTCTTACCCTCTGTTCCTCCGCGTCTGCCACCGCCCTCTCCTGGTTGAGTTTGTCTGTCTGCTGGCCGATCTTAGAGATGAGAGCCTCTGTGTCTGTGTTCCGCTGCCACAGCTCTACTTCCTGGACTGCTAACTTAGCCTTAAGATCCTCCACCTGAGAAGGGGGAAATAGATATGGATGGAGGGTCGGTAGAGAGATGGCTCGGAGAGCGAGAGAGAGAGAGAGGGAAGAGGCGAAGTGTGTTCCTGTGTGTGTGTGTGTGGGGGGGGGCTATGAGTCTGACTGACCTGTGAGGCCGTGGTCTGTAGTTTCTGCAGGCCGTTCTCCAGTCTCTCCATCTTCTGAGTGAGCTCTCTGCGTTTTCTCCCCAGTAGGTTACCGTACAGCTTCATAAACTCTAGGAAGCTCTTGGGAGTGGTGTAGTTGAAGTGCTTCTCGTTCTGCTGGTACTTCACACTCACCTGGAACACATTTAGACAATAAAGTACTTTCAATATTATATTCAAATGATCTGTCACTTGATTTCAACTGACTCAACTGTCACTGAAATGAAGCCCTTTATGTTGTAGAGATAAATTATTTCTCAGCCTCTCACCTCGTTAACGCTGGTATGGGCGTAGGAGATAAACTCACTGATGGACGCACGGACATCCGGCTAGAGAGGTTAGAGAGAAAACATGGATATGCAAACAAATATATATCATCCACTGTCTATGTGACTGTGACGTGTCGTCGGACTGGTGTTAACCTCCAGATCAGGTATCTTCTCTATGAAGGTGGTGCTGACAGACTGAAGGGCCAGCTGAGGCCAGGAGTGGAACCAGTCTATGGCTGTACAGTTGACCAGGGCCGGGAACTTACGAGCACGGGTACGCAGGGTGAACCCTACCGGGGAAAAACACAGGACCACCTGTAGCGAGGTGGAGGAAGAAGAACAGAGGGGGAGACGGGAGAGGGAAAAGAGGAGAGAGACAAATCAACTATTTGTCACTGTTGACATTTCCTCTTCAGGAAATAAATTGCGCATACTTTGTTGTAAACGTAGCACACAGTTTCCACCTTCCACCTATTACATTTCCTGTTATAGAGCTGACTTTAATTGATTGATCTCATTGAGCCCAGTAGACAGACCTTGAGCTGCCTCCGTATCCTCTCGATGAAGAAGGCCCAGCAGTTGTCTCTGTTGTCAATCAGGCCCAGTCCTCTTAGCTCCATACGGATGGACGTCACGATCATATCCACTTCCTCCTCACTGAACAGGTCTGGGATGTCCCCTAGGAGATAGGGCACACACTAGAATACTAACACACTAGCTAGGGGATGCCTCACGATCATGTCCACTACTTCCTTACAGATCAGGTTTGGGATGTCCCCTAGGAGACAGGGCACATGATGCCCGCATGTCGTTGATGGTTGAGGTGTGGTGTTGGTGCGTACCTGATGCCAGCATGTTGTTGATGGTTGAAGTGTGGTGTTGGTGCGTACCTGATGCCAGCATGTCGTTGATGGTTGAGGTGTGGTGTAGGTCGATGGTTGTGGTGTGGTGTGGTGTAGGTACCTGATGCCAGCATGTCGTTGATGGTTAAGGTGTGGTATTGGTGCGTACCTGATGCCAGCATGTCGTTGATGGTTGAGGTGTGGTGTAGGTACCTGATGCCAGCATGTTGTTGATGGTTGAAGTGTGGTGTTGGTGCGTACCTGATGCCAGCATGTTGTTGATGGTTGATGTGTGGTGTTGGTGCGTACCTGATGCCAGCATGTCGTTGATGGTTGAGGTGTGGTGTTGGTGCGTACCTGATGCCAGCATGTCGTTGATGGTTGAGGTGTGGTGTAGGTACCTGATGCCAGCATGTCGTTGATGGTTGAGGTGTGGTGTGGTGTAGGTACCTTATGCCAGCATGTCGTTGATGGTTGAGGTGTGGTGTAGGTACCTGATGCCAGCATGTCGTTGATGGTTGAGGTGTGGTGTAGGTACCTGATGCCAGCATGTCGTTGATGGTTGAGGTGTGGTATTGGTGCGTACCTGATGCCAGCATGTCGTTGATGGTTGAGGTGTGGTGTGGTGTAGGTACCTGATGCCAGCATGTCGTTGATGGTTGAGGTGTGGTGTGGTGTAGGTACCTGATGCCAGCATGTCGTTGATGGTTGAGGTGTGGTGTGGTGTAGGTACCTGATGGCAGCATGTCGTCGATGGTTGAGGTGTGGTGTGGTGTAGGTACCTGATGCCAGCATGTCGTTGATGGGTAAGGTGTGGTATTGGTGCGTACCTGATGCCAGCATGTCGTTGATGGTTGAGGTGTGGTATTGGTGCGTACCTGATGCCAGCATGTCGTTGATGGTTGAGGTGTGATGTGGTGTCGGTACCTGATGCCAGCATGTCGTTGATGGTTGAGGTGTGGTGTTGGTGCGTACCTGATGCCAGCATGTCGTTGATGGTTGAGGTGTGGTGTTGGTGCGTACCTGATGCCAGCATGTCGTTGATGGTTGAGGTATTGGTGCGTACCTGATGCCAACATGTCGTTGATGGTTGAGGTATTGGTGCGTACCTGATGCCAACATGTCATTGATGGTTGAGGTGTGGTGTGGTGTAGGTACCTGATGCCAGCATGTCGTTGATGGTTGAGGTGTGGTGTTGGTGCGTACCTGATGCCAGCATGTCGTTGATGGTTGAGGTGTGGTGTGGTGTAGGTACCTGATGCCAGCATGTCGTTGATGGTTGAGGTGTGGTATTGGTGCGTACCTGATGCCAGCATGTCGTTGATGGTTGAGGTGTGGTGTGGTGTCAATACCTGATGCCAGCATGTCGTTGATGGTTGAGGTGTGGTGTGGTGTAGGTACCTGATGCCAGCATGTCGTTGATGGTTGAGGTGTGGTGTGGTGTAGGTACCTGATGCCAGCATGTCGTTGATGGTTGTGGTGTGGTGTAGGTACCTGATGCCAGCATGTTGTTGATGGTTGAGGTGTGGTGTAGGTAACTGATGCCAGCATGTCGTTGATGGTTGAGGTGTGGTGTGGTGTCGGTACCTGATGCCAGCATGTCGTTGATGGTTGAGGTGTGGTGTGGTGTAGGTACCTGATGCCAGCATGTCGTTGATGGTTGAGGTGTGGTGTGGGGTAGGTACCTGATGCCAGCATGTCGTTGATGGTTGAGGTGTGGTGTGGTGTAGGTACCTGATGCCAGCATGTCGTTGATGGTTGAGGTGTGGTGTGGTGTAGGTACCTGATGCCAGCATGTCGTTGATGGTTGAGGTGTGGTGTAGGTACCTGATGCCAGCATGTCGTTGATGGTTGAGGTGTGGTGTAGGTACCTGATGCCAGCATGTCGTTGATGGTTGAGGTGTGGTATTGGTGCGTACCTGATGCCAGCATGTCGTTGATGGTTGAGGTGTGATGTGGTGTAGGTACCTGATGCCAGCATGTCGTTGATGGTTGAGGTGTGGTGTGGTGTAGGTACCTGATGCCAGCATGTCGTTGATGGTTGAGGTGTGGTGTGGTGTAGGTACCTGATGCCAGCATGTCGTTGATGGTTGAGGTGTGGTGTGGTGTAGGTACCTGATGCCAGCATGTCGTTGATGGTTGAGGTGTGGTGTGGTGTAGGTACCTGATGCCAGCATGTCGTTGATGGTTGAGGTGTGGTGTGGTGTAGGTACCTGATGCCAGCATGTCGTTGATGGTTGGTGTGGTGTGGTGTAGGTACCTGATGCCAGCATGTCGTTGATGGTTGAGGTGTGGTGTGGTGTAGGTACCCGATGCCAGCATGTCGTTGATGGTTGAGGTGTGGTGTGGTGTAGGTACCCGATGCCAGCATGTCGTTGATGGTTGAGGTGTGGTGTGGTGTAGGTACCCGATGCCAGCATGTCGTTGATGGTTGAGGTGTGGTGTGGTGTAGGTACCCGATGCCAGCATGTCGTTGATGGTTGAGGTGTGGTGTGGTGTAGGTACCCGATGCCAGCATGTCGTTGATGGTTGAGGTGTGGTGTGGTGTAGGTACCCGATGCCAGCATGTCGTTGATGGTTGAGGTGTGGTGTGGTGTAGGTACCCGATGCCAGCATGTCGTTGATGGTTGAGGTGTGGTGTGGTGTAGGTACCCGATGCCAGCATGTCGTTGATGGTTGAGGTGTGGTGTGTGTAGGTACCCGATGCCAGCATGTCGTTGATGGTTGAGGTGTGGTGTGGTGTAGGTACCCGATGCCAGCATGTCGTTGATGGTTGAGGTGTGGTGTGGTGTAGGTACCCGATGCCAGCATGTCGTTGATGGTTGAGGTGTGGTGTAGGTACCTGATGCCAGCATGTTGTTGATAGTTGAGGTGTGGTGTTGGTGCGTACCTGATGCCAGCATGTCGTTGATGGTTGTGGTGTGGTGTAGGTACCTGATGCCAGCATGTTGTTGATGGTTGAGGTGTGGTGTGGTGTAGGTACCTGATGCCAGCATGTCGTTGATGGTTGAGGTGTGGTGTGGTGTAGGTACCTCATGCCAGCATGTTGTTGATAGTTGAGGTGTGGTGTTGGTGCGTACCTGATGCCAGCATGTCGTTGATGGTTGAGGTGTGGTGTTGGTGCGTACCTGATGCCAGCATGTCGTTGATGGTTGTGGTGTGGTGTAGGTACCTGATGCCAGCATGTCGTTGATGGTTGAGGTGTGGTGTGGTGTAGGTACCTCATGCCAGCATGTTGTTGATAGTTGAGGTGTGGTGTTGGTGCGTACCTGATGCCAGCATGTCGTTGATGGTTGAGGTGTGGTGTTGGTGCGTACCTGATGCCAGCATGTCGTTGATGGTTGTGGTGTGGTGTAGGTACCTGATGCCAGCATGTTGTTGATGGTTGAGGTGTGGTGTGGTGTAGGTACCTGATGCCAGCATGTCGTTGATAGTTGAGTTGCGGTGTTGGTGCGTACCTGATGCCAGCATGTCGTTGATGGTTGAGGTGTGGTGTTGGTGCGTACCTGATGCCAGCATGTCATTGATGGTTGAGGTGTGGTGTGGTGTAGGTACCTGATGCCAGCATGTCGTTGATGGTTGAGGTGTGGTGTGGTGTAGGTACCTGATGCCAGCATGTCGTTGATGGTTGAGGTGTGGTGTGGTGTAGGTACCTGATGCCAGCATGTCGTTGATGGTTGAGGTGTGGTGTGGTGTAGATACCTGATGCCAGCATGTTGTTGATGGTTGAGGTGTGGTGTTGGTGCGTACCTGATGCCAGCATGTCGTTGATGGTTGAGGTGTGGTGTAGGTACCTGATGCCAGCATGTCGTTGATGGTTGAGGTGTGGTGTTGGTGCGTACCTGATGCCAGCATGTCATTGATGGTTGAGGTGTGGTGTGGTGTAGGTACCTGATGCCAGCATGTCGTTGATGGTTGAGGTGTGGTGTGGTGTAGGTACCTGATGCCAGCATGTAGTTGATGGTTGAGGTGTGGTGTGGTGTAGGTACCTGATGCCAGCATGTCGTTGATGGTTGAGGTGTGGTGTAGGTACCTGATGCCAGCATGTCGTTGATGGTTGAGTGTGGTGTTGGTGCGTACCTGATGCCAGCATGTCATTGATGGTTGAGGTGTGGTGTGGTGTAGGTACCTGATGCCAGCATGTCGTTGATGGTTGAGGTGTGGTGTGGTGTAGGTACCTGATGCCAGCATGTAGTTGATGGTTGAGGTGTGGTGTGGTGTAGGTACCTGATGCCAGCATGTCGTTGATGTTTGAGGTGTGGTGTGGTGTAGGTACCTGATGCCACATTCTGGTTTTATAGATTAGACATAACATAGTAAATTTAAATCCGGGACACTGAAATTAGTACGATACGTTACGTTTGGTGTGGTTACAAAAGACAGAAGGTTACTTATGGACAAAAAAAGTAGGGTGGTTGGTCGGGGTGGATGTGTTTGCGTATAACGTGAATGTCTAGCAACCCAAAGGTTGCGAGTTCTAATCTCATCACGGGCATCATTTTAGTTAATTAGCAACTACTTACTACTTTTTAGTTACTTTGCAACTACGTACTACTTTTGGGCTACTTTCCAACTACTTGGCATGGTAGCTACCCTTCCCCTAACCTTCAACCTAACCTTAACCCTGGCCTTAACTTTTAACCCCTAGCCTAGCTAAACTTAGCCACCGAGCCACTTATCTAACGTTAGGCGCCTAGCCACATAGCTAACATTAGACACAGCAAAATGGAATTCAGAACATATCGTGCGTTTTACAAATTTATACCACACTAAATGGGTGACGGACATCCAGAAATGAATACATACCATACGGAAGGTAACATGTCATCATTTTTGTGTCCCGGATGTACATTTACTATGTTACGTCTACCCCCGAGTCCAGGTTAGATGCCAGCATGTCTTTGAATGGTTGAGATGTGGTGTTGGTGCTAACCTGACGCCAGCATGTCGTTGATGAGGACCAGGAAGCGTTCGTCTGGGATCTGGGCATCTGTGTGGAGGAAGACTGTCCCAATATTCTTCACCCCCACCTTGATGTACAGCGCTGCAATATCACTCTACAGAGAGAGAATGAGGGGGAGATGAGGGAAGGGGGGATTTTTGTAAATGAGCAGGATCTAGATATCTAGAGCTCTTGCTTTCAACCTTCCAGAAATTCTGTTGTATTTAGCCGTTATTTGGTCGATAGTCCGTACCCGTAGGTCATGTATCCCGTAGCCCTTCCTCAGTGTAATCTGGAACACCTCCAGGGTACTGAGGAAGGCAGCGAGGCGACACAGACTCTGCTTCCCACTGCCTCCCACCCCCACCAGCAGAGCATTACCATGGGGGGCCTCCAGGATACGACTGATACGACACCTGGACACAGACATATCAACTTGGCGTGAGTGTGTGCTTATTTCAGGTGTGATGAGAGATCGTATGTGCATTACCCTGCAGTTTACAGCAGGAAAATAAGCAAAGTGTGTGTGTGTGTGAGTGGCGCACCGAGTGAAGTTAGTGATTGGCTGAGCGAGTGGAGATTGTGACAGACAGGGCAGTGTGTGTGTGACTCTCACACATGCTGCATTGCCTCCTCAAAGAGCACCAGGTTCATGACAGCATGCAGCTCGTTAGTGTTCCAGAGCATCAGTCAGGGTCTTCTGGAGCTTTTCCCAGTCTGATGCCTGGTGGTACCTGGGCTCCCCCACCCCATGGGCAAAGTGACAGTACACCAGGGGCTGGTGGATGAAACTAGACTCATCTATACCCTGCACAGAGAGGAGGGAGAGAGCGAGAGCGAGAGAGAGAGAGCAGGAAAAAAGAGAAAGCCAGAGGGAGAACTTGAACAGAACATCACTTACAGTAAGTGTACAGTGCATTCGGGAAGTATTCAGACCCCTTGACCCTTTCCACATTTTGTTACATTACAGCCTTATTCTAAAATGGATTAAATCGTTTTCCCTCCTCATCAATCTACACACAATACCCCATAATAACCAGTGGCGACCTATCATTCAGGGGAGTTTGGGCAGAGCCCCACAATTTTGGGGGGGGCTTTCCTGTTTTGCATGTTATCTTGGCATTAATACGTGTCACATATCAGTTTGCAAACAATGTAAAAAAAAAGAAGAAGATATATCGATGAGTTAATAAAGCCACATACAAACATGGTCTCTTTTTTGTTTTCTTGAGTAAGGCAGTTTCAAATGCAGGTGCTTCAGCCTAGCTCAGTGCTTTCTGTGGTGGTGGGGCAGCAGAAAATACGGAGCATTGCGCCGTGATTGGCTCAGTGCTCTGTCACCTATGGGGACACTACATCACCACAAAGTCTAAGGGTAGAGCTAGAAAATTCAAGCCCCTTGGGTGCTGCCATAGAGTTACATTAGAAGTGCCCATCCAAGAAGGCTCAAGGTCATTGGTCACAAATAAAATGTCAAATCACATATATCTACAGTAGCTTTGAATGGACTGATCATGTCAACATCATACTTTCAAAACTTAGCGAGCAGTCATCGTCATGAATCAAGTCGACAATCTACTTTCAAATCCTTTTTAATCCTTATCATATGAAGAGAAATAATGACGAGAAATTATAGATAAAATGTATCGGTGCTCATCGGCCATTGTACATAAAGATTGCTCACCAGGTTGGAAATCTCAAATTCAGCAATGAGTGGTTTGGAAGGAATCATTGGCTAACTGCAAGGATTGCAAAGCAATCATCAGCCTGCTATTCAGTGGAGTGGCTGTGTGGTCCCAAGTCTAAGATTAAGGGTCTCTTTTCCTAGTTAAAAATGATAAACATTCAACATTGGCCATTCTGTCAATGAAGCATGAATTGTGCCCTGCTTAAAACAACTGTTAAATCGGAACTGCAACATCTGCTTTAAAGAGTTCAAGACAACTGGGAACTTGGGAAAAATTAGCTACGACTGGGAAAATAAATTTTGAACATTCATCCGACTCGGAATTCGGGCCTCTTACTAGAGCTATGACCTGAAGATCACTGATGTCATCATTATTCAACCTTTTTTTGAGTTCCCAGTTGTCTTGAAATCACCGTACATCCAGAGAATGCCAGACTCTGATGACAAAATTTGCACACAATGGACCGCCGTGCCACCTTCCTGTTCAAGTGAGCAAAGCACAACAAGGTGAGTCCAAAAACGTCTTGTATGCTGCTGCATAAATGGTGTAACATGCCAGGGAGATGTGTACTGTAGCTAAGAAAATAATACTAAGTGTATGTTGTGTAGTAAGCTGTTAGAAGCCCATAGGCCTCACCCCAATAATTTGGTCTATTTTCACCTCTTAATTACGCCTACTGTTCTGACTTTGTGGTGCACATGTAGCCTATAACCTGTTTTTGAGAAATGTAATCATTGATATTGTAAGAGCGTTCATTGTCTGCTTATAAGCCCCTTTATTTATCCTACGGTTCTGACTTGGTGTGCAGGAACCCTGTAAGAACGGCCCATGTTTTGAAATCTGTTGCTGTATATTTCAAAAGTGCTGAACAAATAGTTATATTGACCACGTCCATTCTAGCTCGCTCATTAATGTCTTAATCAAAATTACAGATTGCCTCTTATCTACTTGACGTTACCCTTATACCTTGTATGCGTCTCAAATGTCAGTAGAAACCACGTTTGTTTAAGCAAGACAGCCATAACAGCTATTATTTTAAAGGCAGTAAATGAGGCTGAATGAAATGTTTCGCTGTCAGGTGTCGCAGTAGTAAGGTGTTGGGACTGCTGTTGTTGGGACATCTTTATGTAGGCCCGAACAGTTTGTGGGCACAGTTCGTCACCGTTTTAGTGAAATTCATATATTGTTTAGTGTTGTGTCGTGGCTTTGCTAGGATGCGTCCCACTTTATTTGCTCCACCAAGATTTACCTGCTAAAAATCACTGATAATGACAATGCAAAAAAACAATTTTTTTGCAAATGTAGAAACATGTAACTGAAATATCACATTTATGTACGTATTCAGACCCTTTACTCAGTACTTAGTCATTACGAGGTTGTGCAGATTGATTTAAACTATTTTAGAAAAGGGCTGCAAACGTGACAAAATGTGGAAAAAGTGAAGGGTCTGAATACTTCCCGAATGCACTGGATGTGTAGGCCATATGGATCACTTTTACTATAAGCAATTTCAGAGAGACACAATATGTAAATATGAGTGAATGAAGTAAAAGAGAGCAAGTTATGTTACAGTCTTGGTTTGTAACAACCCCATCAGACGGCTGCCACATGCCCTCTCACCTCAAAGCATCTCTTGCCAGTGTCCAGTAGAATCTTGTTGAAGAGTTCCGATCCTTCTCCTCCATCAGTTTGTCAGAGCAAACCCGGGACTTACTCATGGAGCCATGGACAAGGTCTATGGGGTAATCTAGCCACAATCTGGCAGGGCAAACAGAATACCTTACACAGAGAGGAGACGATAAAGAGGAGAGAGCGAGGGAGACATAGATAAAGAGCGAGATAGAGAGGCATGAACCACATTGATGAAGATTGATGATGACAATGATGTTTTTCAATGTGTGTGTGTGCTACCTGGAAGATGTTGGAGAGGTCCCTCAGGTTGAAGATATAGTGAAAGCGTATGGCCGTGGGGAGGAAGTTCTGACTGACCTTCTGATGGAGACAGATGGCTGCCTGCAGGAGGAGAAAGACAAAAATGGATGGAGGGAGGGAGGAGGAAAGTAGATTGATTGACAGACACACAGACTGAAAGAGACACAGACAGACTTGGCAGACAGGTAGGTAGATAATCAGATAGACAGACAGACTGACATACCTGTATTAGTGTTCCTACCGAGCGCGAGACGCCATAGCTGAAGCCCCCCTGGAGGAAATGGGCTGACAGGATGCTAGTGAAGATAGTGGCTAGCGCCTCAGTGCTAGGGAAATGAACCGCAAACACTGAGAAATGCCTCTGAGAGAGAGAGAGCGAGGAGAGAGAGGTTAGCCTGTGTGTGTTGCTGTTGTCTAGAGTCGACTGTATATGTGTGCCACTGTAGTCTGGGGTTGAATTGAGAAGCTCCCTGCTGTAGGGTTCATACAGGTGATGTACTGACAGTTATGAATCTCTTTCAGCACTCAGCTCTGTCTGTCGACCTGAAAAGACCATAAACACGCACCGACCCCGAGACACTAGCAGTTATAGTTCATGCAATGATGTTTGAGGTGCGTGCGTGCGTGTATGTATGTGTGTCCCCACCAGTGGCTGTAGTCCAGGTGCTGGGCGTATGAGTGTGTGGCTGGACAATACTAATTACACATCCACCTCAGGTACATGTTCAGGTCATCTATGAAGCAGATGAGTTTGTTCCAGAGGAGAGCATAGTTACGTCCTGCCTTCTTTCAGAGGCTTAACTAAACACACCTGCAGTGCACACACACACATCACATTATGCCACTCATAGGCAGCAGAATTATAGCCGTTCAGGTGGGCTCTACCAAGAATTGTTTTAAAATGGTCGGACCATGGATACTTCTGCTGTTTGATTTTGAATGGTAGGACTGTACTGTACTGTAGGTATAAAAGCAAAATATATAAAAACATACATTTAATTAAACATTGAATTTAGTCTTACTGGTTCTAGCCCATAGAAACGAATGAATAACATATATATATTTTTTTGATCCACCAATGCTCTAACCACCAGGCTACCTGTCTCCCATTCATACATGGCAAATCAGAGTAAACAATTTATCAAAGGAAGTGTTTTGAAGTGTATATCTGAGAGAGATATCTGAGAGATAAGAAAATGATCATCTATTTTTACTGTATTTTGGGAGTACATACTACTTCCATGTACGGTGCATTCGGGAAGGTATTCAGACTTCCTGAGTTTTTCCTCCATTTTGTTACGTTACAGCCTTATTCTAAAATGGATTATTATATATATTTTATCAACCCTCAATCTACACAATATCCCATAATGTCAAAGTAAAAGGTTTTAGAATGTTTGCAAAAAACCTGAAATATCACATTTAAGTAAGTATTCAGACCCTTTATTCGGTACTTTGTTGTCTTACCTTTGCAGCAATTACAGCATCGAGTCTCTTTGGTATTACGCTACAAGCTTGGCAGACCTGTACTTGGGGAGTTTCTCCCATTCTCTCTGCAGAATCTCTCAAGCTCTGTCAGGTTGGATGGGCAGCACGCTGCACAGCCATTTTAGTGTTCCTCCAGAGATTTTCGATCGGGTTCTGAGCCTGAGCTCTGGTTAGCCACTCAAGGACATTCAGACACTTGTCCTGGAAGCCACTCCTGCATTGTCTTGGCTGTGTGCTTAGGGTCGCTGTCCTGTTGGAAGGTGAACCTTCGCCCCAGTCTGAGGTCCTGAGCCGCCTGGAGCAGGTTTTCATTAATGATCTTCTTACACTTTGTCTGGGTTCATCTTCCATCGATCCTGACTAGTCTCCCAGTCCCTGTCGCTGAAAAACATCCCCACAATATGATACGGCCACTACCATACTTCACCAAGTAGGGATGGTGCCAGGTTTCAAGTAGTCTGTATTGTTTGATTACAGCCAGTAATCTGGTTTGGGGGAAACTGTTTGTAAGCACCTTGACCCTAGACTTGGCGCTCCGGTACCGCTGCCATGCGCTGTGAGAACAGCCCATGACTAGGAGTGGCTGGAGTTCATGTGACACTTTAGACCTCTCTGACACCGCCTGGTATAGAGGTCCTGGGATGGCAGGAAGCTTAGGTCCCATGATACTATATGACTACTTCCTGTAGTTTTTCATTTTTTTCATTTCATCCTTATTAATCAGGTAGGCTAGCTATAAATAAGTCTTCATTTGCAACTGCGACTACTAAGATAAAGCATAGCAGTGTGAATGAGATAAATAATATATTACACATGGTGTAAACAATTAATGTCATCAAATACAGAAAAAAGGAGTCTATATACATTGTGTGCAAAAGGTACAGGAGGTAGGCAAATAATTACAATTTTGCAGATTAACACTGGAGTGATAAATGATCAGATGGTCATGTACAGGTAGAGATATTGGTGTGCAAAAGAGCAGAAAAGTAAATAAATAAAAACAGTATTGGGATGAGGTAGGTAAAAATGGGTGGGCTATTTACCGATAGACTATGTATAGCTGCAGCGATCGGTTAGCTGCTCAGATAGCAGATGTTTGAAGTTGGTGAGGGAGATAAAAGTCTCCAACTTCAACGATTTTTGCAATTCGTTCCAGTCACAGGCAGCAGAGAACTGGAACGAAAGGCGGCCAAATGAGGTGTTGGCTTTAGGGGTGATCAGTGAGATACACCTGTTGAAGCGCGTGCTACGGATGGGTGTTGCCATCGTGATCAGTGAACTGAGATAAGGCAGAGCTTTACTTAGCATGGACTTGTAGATGACCTGGAGCCAGTGGGTCTGGCGACGAATATGTAGCGAGGGCCAGCCGACTAGAGCATACAGGTCGCAGTGGTGGGTGGTATAAGGTGCTTTAGTGACAAAACGGATGGCACTGTGATAAACTGCATCCAGTTTGCTGAGTAGAGTGTTGGAGGCAATTTTGTAGATGACATCGCCGAAGTCGAGGATCGGTAGGATAGTCAGTTTTACTAGGGTAAGTTTGGCGGCATGAGTGAAGGAGGCTTTGTTGCGGAATAGAAAGCCGACTCTAGATTTGATTTTCCATTGGCGATGTTTGATATGAGTCTGGAAAGAGAGTTTACAGTCTAGCCAGACACCTAGGTACTTATAGATGTCCACATATTCAAGGTCGGAACCATCCAAGGGTGGTGATGCTGGTCAGGCGTGCGGGTGCAGGCAGCGAACGGTTGAAAAGCATGCATTTGGTTTTACTAGTGTTTAAGAGCAGTTGGAGGCCACGGAAGGAGTGTTGTATGGCATTGAAGCTCATTTGGAGGTTAGATAGCACAGTGTCCAAGGACGGGCCGGATGTATATAGAATGGTGTCGTCTGCGTAGAGGTGGATCAGGGAATCGCCTGCAGCAAGAGCAACATCATTGATATATACAGAGAAAAGAGTCAGCCCGAGGATTGAACCCTGTGGCACCCCCATAGAGACTGCCAGAGGACCGGACAGCATGCCCTCTGATTTGACACACTGAACTCTGTCTGCAAAGTAGTTGGTGAACCAGGCAAGGCAGTCATCCGAAAAACCGAGGCTACTGAGTCTGCCGATAAGAATATGGTGATTGACAGAGTCGAAAGCCTTGGCAAGGCTTTTATCGATGGCGGTTATGATATCGTTTAGTAGCTTGAGCGTGGCTGAGGTGCACCCGTGACCGGCTCGGAAACCAGATTGCACAGTGGAGAAGGTACGGTGGGATTCGAGATGGTCAGTGACCTGTTTGTTGACTTGGCTTTCGAAGACCTTAGATAGGCAGGGCAGGATGGATATAGGTCTGTAACAGTTTGGGTCCAGGGTGTCTCCCCCTTTGAAGAGGTGGATGACTGCGGCAGCTTTCCAATCCTTGGGGATCTCAGTCAATATGAAAGAGAGGTTGAACAGGCTGGTAATAGGGGTTGCGACAATGGCGGCGGATAGTTTCCAAAATAGAGGGTCCAGATTGTCAAGCCCAGCTGATTTGTACGGGTCCAGGTTTTGCAGCTCTTTCAGAACATCTGCTATCTGGATTTGGGTAAAGGAGAACCTGGAGAGGCTTGGGTGAGTAGCTGTAAGGGGGGCGGAGCTGTAGGACGAGGTTGGAGTAGCCAGGCGGAAGGCATGGCCAGCCGTTGAGAAATGCTTGTTGAAGTTTTCGATAATCATGGATTTATCGGTGGTGACTGTGTTACCTAGCCTCAGTGCAGCGGGCAGCTGGGAGGAGGTGCTCTTGTTCTCCATGGACTTCACAGTGTCCCAGAACCTTTTGGAGTTGGAGCTGCAGGATGCAAATTTCTGCCTGAAGAAGCTGGCCTTAGCATTCCTGACTGACTGCGTGTATTGGTTCCTGACTTCCCTGAACAGTTGCATATCGCGGGGACTATTCGATGCCATTGCAGTCCGCCACAGGATGTTTTTGTGCTGGTCGAGGGCAGTCAGGTCTGGAGTGAACCAAGGGCTATATCTGTTCTTAGTTCTGCATTTTTTGAACGGAGCATGCTTATCTAAAATGGTGAGGAAGTTACTTTTAAAGAATGACCAGGCATCCTCAACTGACGGGATGAGGTCAATGTCCTTCCAGGATACCCGGGCCAGGTCGATTAGAAAGGCCTGCTCACAGAAGTGTTTTAGGGAGCGTTTGACAGTGATGAGGGGTGGTCGTTTGACTGCGGCTCCGTAGCGGATACAGACAATGAGGCAGTGATCGCTGAGATCCTGGTTGAAGACAGCGGAGGTGTATTTGGAGGGCCAGTTGGTCAGGATGACGTCTATGAGGGTGCCCTTGTTTACAGATTTAGGGTTGTACCTGGTGGGTTCCTTGATGATTTGTGTGAGATTGAGGGCATCTAGCTTAGATTGTAGGACTGCCGGGGTGTTAAGCATATCTCAGTTTAGGTCACCTAACAGAACAAACTCTGAAGCTAGATGGGGGGCGATCAATTCACAAATGGTGTCCAGGGCACAGCTGGGAGCTGAGGGGGGTCGGTATAGCAGGCGGCAACAGTGAGAGACAGTTAATTCTGGAAAGAGTCATTTTCAAAATTAGTAGTTCGAACTGTTTGGGTATGGACCTGGAAAGTATTACTTTTTAGGCTATCTCTGCAGTAGACTGCAACTCCTCCCCCTTTGGCAGTTCTATCTTCACGGAAAATGTTATAGTTGGGTATGGAAATCTCAGAATTTTTGGTGGCCTTCCTGAGCCACGATTCAGACACGGCAAGGACATCAGGGTTAGCAGAGTGTGCTAAAGCAGTGAGTAAAACGAACTTAGGGAGGAGGCTTCTGATGTTGACATGCATGAAACCAAGGCTTTTTCGATCACAGAAGTCAACAAATGAGGGTGCCTGGGGACATGCAGGGCCTGGGTTTACCTCCACATCACCCGCGGATCAGAGGAGGAGTAGAATGAGGGTGCCGCTAAAGGCAATAAAAATTGGTCGCCTAGAGCGTTGGGGACAGAGAATAAAAGGAGCAGATTTCTGGGCATGGTAGAATATATTCAGGGCATAATGCGCAGACAGGGGTATGGTGGGGTGCGGGTACAGCGGAGGTAAGCCCAGGCACTGGGTGATGATGAGAGAGGTTGTATCACTGGACATGCTGGTTGTAATGGGTGAGGTCACCGCATGTGTGGGAGTTGAGACAAAGGAGGTATCAGGGGTATGAAGAGTGGAACTAGGGGCTCCATTGTAAACTAAAACAATGATAACTAACCTGAACAACAGTATACAAGGCATATTGACATTTGAGAGAGACATACAGCGAGGCATACAGTAATCACAGGTGTTGAATTGGGAGAGCTAGCTAAAACAGTAGTTGAGACAACAACAGCTAATCAGCTAGCACAACAACAGCAGGTAAAATGGCATTGACTAGGCAGGGAGGGTCGGATTAACTACAGACAGAGCCTGAGTGCAGCTGGGGTCGACAGATAAAACATAAACAAGCAGAATGGAGTACCGTGATTAATGGACAGTCCAGCATGCATCAGCTATGTAGCCAAGTGATCAGTGTCCAGGGGAGGGAAGCTAGACTGGCGAGTATTATCCAGGTTTAAAAAACTGGCTGGCTGTGCAGAAGGTAAAAGGTAAAAGCCGCTAGCAGTGGCTAACAATGACTAAATGGCTTGTAGCTAGTTAGCTGGTTAGCTTCTGGAGGTTCTTGAGTGTGTTCTAAAAATTAAAAATAGTAGCGATTCCGTATCACATTGGGTGAGGCAGGTTACCGGAAGGTATAAACGAATTAAAAATCGAATAGAGATTGAAAGTAAATATGGGTCCAGTGAGTGGTTGGGACGCGGCGATTCAGACGGTTAGCAGGCCTGTGCTAACAAGCTAACAGTTAGTAGGCCGGGGCTAAACAAGGTAGCAGTTAGCGGACCAGGGCTAAACAAGCTAGCAGTTAGCAGGCCTAATTAGCAAGCAAAGGGGATAGCAAGGGCTAGAAAGTTAGCCTTTGGGGGACGTCACGATGGGGTGAGTCTGTTTATGCCTCTTCATGCGGTAACATCGACAGGTCCGGATATTGTAGCCCAGGAGTATGCTTCGGTGGTAGCACAGGAGCTCTGGCCGGGCTATCTTCAAGCTAAGTGGGTGGAAACGCTAGCCAGGAGTAATCATCCGGGGTTGCGGTTAGTTAGTTAGCTAGCTGTGAAGATCCAGCTGAAAATGTTCCGTTTGCGGTGGGAATCCGGGGACAAAAAATAATAGGTCCGTTATGCTCTGGTTAGAGTCGCGTTGTTCGAACTGGCGAGAGCTTTCCGAGCTAAAGGTTAGCTGATGACCGGTTAGCTGAAGACCGCTAGCAATGGTTTGCTGACTGATAGCTGGTAGTTAGCTGGCTAGCTTCAGTTGAGGGGTTCCGGATCCGAAGTAAATGTAAATACTTTAGAAAAAAAAGCAGATCCGCGCTACATTGGGTGAGGCGGGTTGCAGGAGAGTATTTAGAAGTTGAGGTTTAGCAAAATGTTTTAAAAGATATGCGAAGAAAAATATGTAGAGAAACGATATATACAAGGGACACGACACGACAAGACATCTGACTGCTATGCCATCTTGGATCCAGTGCCTTACGGTTGGAGGCTGAGCAGTAGCCATACCAGGCAGTGATATAACCAGTCTCGATGGCGCAGCTGTACCGTATGAGGATCGGGTGACCCATGACAAGTCTTTTCAGTCTCCTGACGGGGAATAGGTTTTTGTCATGCCCTCTTCATGACTGTCTTGGTGTGCTTGGACCATGTTAGTTTGTTGGTGATGTGGAAACCAAGGAACTTGAAGCTCTCAACCTGCTCCACTACAGCCCAGTCGATGGGATTGGGGGCGTGCTCGGTCCTCCTTTTCCTGTAGTCCACAATCGTCTCCTTAGTCTTGATCACCTTGAGGGAGAGGGTGTTTTCCTGTCACCACATGGCCAGGTCTCTGACCTCCTCCCTATATGCTGTCTCGCTGTTGTCAGCAAATTTAAATGATGGTGTTGGAGTTGTGCCTGGCCGTGCAGTTATGAGTGAAGGAGTTAGTACATGAGGGAACTGAGCACGTACCCCTGAGGGGCCCCCATGTTAAGGATCAGTGTGGCAGATATGTTGTTACCTACCATTACCACATGAGGGCAGCCCATCAGGAAGTTAAGAATCCAGGTGCAGAGGGAGGTGTTCAGTCCCAGGGTCCTTAGCTTAGTGATGAGCTTTGAGGTCACTATGGTGTTGAACGCTGAGCTGTAGTCAATGAACAGCATTCTCACATAGGTGTTCCATTTGTCCAGGTGGGAAAGGGCAGTGTGAAGTGCAATAGAGATTGCATCATCTGTGGATCTGTTGGGGCGGTATGTAAATTGGAGTGGGTCTAGGGTTTCTGGGATAATGGTGTCGATGTGAGCCATTACCAGCCTTTCAAAGCCCTTCATGGCTACAGACGTGAGTGCTACGGGTCACTTAGGCAGGTGTTCTTGGGCACAGGGACTATGGTGGTCGGCTTGAAACATGTTGGTATTACAGACTCAGACAGGGAGAGGTTGAAAATGGCAGTGAAGACACTTGCCAGTTGGTCAGCGCATGTAATCCATCGACTCGATGCTTAAGCAGATGTATTTTGATGGGGATTTTTGTTTTATGCTAATTGAATTTTTGGACATCAACTCTAGGGGTTTTTAAATATCATATCCATTAAAATATGGCACACTAGAATCACCAGTGAAGTCCGAGGGCTGATACTGAATCAGTTCTTGAGGGCAGAGATTGGTTTGGTTCCATCCCTGGGTTGCCCTCTAATAAGTGGGTCTAGTAATTGAAATGGAACCAGGCCGGTATAACTACGGCACACAGTGGCGGACAACGGCCACTGGTGACTCACGCTGTAGCATAGCCGTAGGCAGTGGCAGCTGAAGGACTTTAGCCACCATGTAGTCCTCCTGTAGCTTGGCTACTTTTATCAGAGACCAGATGGTCTTCCTACTCCAGCGTTCCCCACCAACATCACAGGCTTCTTCCGCTCTGCAGAGCAGGTCTATGAAGCATTGGCCAGCCAGATGGTTCCTGCCGAGTGGACTAGCACCGCAATCTGGAAACACACGCACGCACGCACGCACACACACACACGCACACACACACACACACACACACGTGTCAGAAAGACATGCAGACATTACATACACTCACGTCACAAATTCACACGCACATGTACATACTGCTGTTACGAAGGTACACCAGTGACACTTAGTCATCAGAACACATTCACGCAGAGAGATTGGGAGCAGGTACACTTCGCTAAAGGGAGCCGAAACAAGTACAGACCTGTAAGGGGACATCAGGCTCCAGCTCAAACCGGGGCGTCCTCTCAATCCAGGGACTGAACTTCTTAGTGTCGGAGTCTATGAAGTAGTCGAACACTGTGCCCTGCGAGGGGAACTTCACCGCTCTCATCTCCTTCGACCACCAGCGACTGAACTCGGCGCGATAGTCGATCAACTGGAAAAGGCAATGAATGAGCAGAGAAATATTAGCTGAGGTAGAGTTACATGGGTTGCTGACACACACACACACACACACACACACACACACACACACACACACACACACACACACACACACACACACACACACACACACACACACACACACACACACACACACACACACACACACACACACACACACACACACACTCACGTGGTCCTGGAACAGAGCTCCTCCAAAGGCCCAGACGCAGGCGAAGACAAAGTAGATCTCATAGAGTTCCCTGGGAGAGTCAGGAGGAGTGTTGTCTTCTGTCAGCAGGCAGTCCAACAAGGAACAGAGTGTCTGATTGGACAACGGACAGAAAACAGTGTCTGATTGGACAGTAGAGAGAGAACACAGTGTCTGATTGGACAGCAGACAGAGAACACAGTGTCTGATTGGA